>NW_026892549.1:36362500-36597500 GCF_033815535.1 Pezoporus flaviventris | reverse complement strand
CTCTTGCTTCAAGACCATTTCTTTTACACAATTGAAAAAAGCTCCACCCTTTCAAAACTACAGAAAATGTAGAGCATCTTACTGTATTTGTGCATTCATGGAAAAGAAAATGCTACTTTCATACCAGGTATTCCCATATAGGAAATGCTGTGGGGCAGGGGTGGCTTGGTTGAATGGTTGGTTTTCATAATCAGGAAAATGAAACAAAACCATGTAATTTAACCAGTCAGTTGGAACTATCTCTATATAGCTCAAATGACTCCAAATAGTCTGAGAGAATTTTTATCGATCAGTTCCTCTATTTAAAAAATAACATGTGTGAGGCAATCATAACCAGTTTATGGATATTTTGTTAGTAGAAGAAGAAACCATATTCAGTGGATAAATTATGCATTACAAATTATTCCCCCAGGATCCAATTCAGAATGCTATTATATTACAAAATTCTGGACTGTATTTATACCTTTGTTTGGCTGATCAGCAGACAGACACATCACAACACATTGTGTGTAAGCACTCTTCTTAGGGCTTTTCCAGTATAAGTTCAATGGTTAGTAGCTGCTCTTTCATGATGTGCTTCCAGCCAACCTGCTACAACCTACTTTTCCTCAAGAAAGGTGACTTTTTTCATAATGCATAAGGCATAAAGAATTTTGTGGCTTACTTCTGGACTCAAGAGGGAGATTATGCCGGCTGCCCATATCTAAAGTCTGTGCTCAAGTGCATAGGTCAGGGAATTCTCCGTCCAAGAGCTAATACAGCTTGCTGTTCCTTCTGAGATTTCAGGTTTAGGAACACAGTTTTTTCAATGTGATTCTATGGCCATAGAAAGAAATTGGCCCTTTATACCACATTTGAAAAATAGCATCCTTTGTCTACCTGTTAAATTGTAATAGGAATATATAGTGAAGTGCTCAGCTTGTCCTTTTTCTAGATCTATATCCTCTAGGGCATTGAACTGAAGTTACTTGTGTCTCAGATCAAAGTCATTTCACTTAGAAACTCAGGTTGAGCTTGAAGGCACAGTCTCTTAAGTGAAGGTCAATGGTTTATCCATTACTGCACCCAACCCCAAATTATTTTTGCAATTAGTAATATTTATATCTGTTTTTATAGTGTAAAAGAATAAAGGATAGTCAGCATTTTCAAGAAATACAAGTTAAAGGTGTCCTATCATTTAAAATGATATATCATGTTAGAAAGGAAACTTAAAAGCTGGCATATGCAATCTAAAATTAAATACAGATTTTGAATTTCAGGCTGTGAAGCTAAAAAGATCAAAGGAAACTCTTTACAGTTCTTTGGAATTTGGTATTATACTTCCCGGGAGGTCATTTACTCCCATAATTTAGTCTGACTTATTTTGGCTTCAGTTCCATTAAAAGTATGTAGCAAAAAGAGTGCCTTTTTTAACTTTAATTTTTAACTGCAACCTGTCAGTTAAAGGAAAAAAAAAAGAAAAAAGACTGTCTGGAAGAGGATGATCTACAGAAGCACTAATAGCTTTCAAATCTTTTTACTTTTTGAGCCTGATATGGCTAAAAACTTATCTGAAAAGATTGTATTTTAACCCTTTTGACTGTTCCTGGACATAATGTGTGCTTTTATTTAAAGAAAAGTTACTCACTGTCCTTGAACATATTCTGTCATTTCCCCAATAACATCTCCCTTTACTGCAATGCCTTGCCTTGTTGGACAAAATAATAGGAGGACCCCAAGTTTAAGGTTCTTATAGGCAAACATCAAAAGCATGCTTGTTAAAAGTCAGAGAAGTATCCAGAAGTTTACCTACTGTCTGGAGAAACCCAAGAATGAGCAGATACCTGCTGGGATATGAAGGCAGCACTGATGGAGCTTAACAGACTAAATTGTAGTCTTACTTCACTGCATTTTGTGAGCAAGAAATCAAGAGTGGTTTCAAAAGGATGAGAAAAATTTAAAAGAGCTTTTGCCTTTCAGAAAAGATGTGATATATTCCTGAGGTCATTATTTATTTTATCTATAGCAGTTTCCACAAACAGGACCTAAAAAAAAATTAATAAATAAGAGATGTAGGTACTTTTTCTTCTAAGACTACCTTAAAGCCACCTGGTGGGTGCAGCAGAGGTGGTAATGTAATGCTCTTTACTGAAATAGAAAGTCATCTTCCCTCATCAACACTCCTCTTTTTCCCAGTGGGGAATGAGAAGAGGCAGTACAACAGCTCAACTTTCCATCTTCAAGAGGTTGGCCTTGGCCAGGTTTAAGGCTGGGGAAATGGAGCAGATAGATCCATTCTATGAAAGGACTTTCCTCCTGCTTGACATTCAGGCTTTCATCTGATCCTGAGGAAAGTCCCAGCAAAATCACCCAAGAGCTGCATGATCTCATTCTTTTGTTATACTGTAAGATGTATTTGCAGAAGCACTCTTGGGGACAATTCAACCTTAGGAGTTGCATTCAGTGCTACAGTATGTTTTTATACATATATATATGTATATTGTTTTGCTTCTGGTTTTGACCACATCATTTAATTATTTTGTCATCTTACACCACAGCAGGTATTTTGTACCTAGTTCAGCAGGATGCACACAGCTGATGGTGACTCTTATTTGTTCACCCCTTCTCTCCTTGAGGCTTTCATTTACTCTCTAAATTGCTATGACTAGAAGTTTTTGAGTGGTGTTTTTCTTTTTACCTTCTCTGTAATGCAATAGGGTAAACAAAACTACAAGAACAACAGTAGTCTTGGACCATAAAGGATGTGATAGACTGGCCTTCTCTCTGGCTCTTGGGAAAACTGGGGCTCTTGCTGTACCATTACAGTAGACTAATGATAGTCTAGTGTATACTAATAATTTCCCAGCAAGATATGTGCTTGAAAATATCTTCCTGTTCCTGTATGATTAATGCTTCTGAAAACATAACTGTTTCAATCTGACAGAACCAAATGGATTAAAAATGTTACAAATGCTTTTTTGCAGTAAAAAAGAGTAGTGGCAGCAGAGAGGTTAATTCTCCTCTTTTCAAGCAGGTATCTTCGTAGAAGAGAAGTGATTAAAAGAGTTTCTCTTTTGGTATAAAAGTGTTTTTCTAATCTTGTTGAAGTGCCTAAAATGTGTTTGAAGAGCCAGATAAAAGCATGGACTTCTTTTTTAATGAGTTACCTGTTATATGTTCCAGTGTTTATTTTGTTCTGTCACTGAAACACATTTTCTTAAAATGTCTCTTTCCTCACCACAGTCAATAGGTAATAATGATGCAAGACATTTAGGATGAATTTCAACATTAGGTACAAAAGAATAACTCTCTCCCAAAATTATACGACTGCACAGACAAAGCCAGAAACAGGGTGCCCATTTAAAAAAAAATGCTGAAATATTGAGCATATCTTAATTTCTCAGGGTCATTTGGAACAACATCAGAATTTTTGTTTCAATTTCTCAGCAAGTTACCTACTAGACTTCGGGTATCCAAAAAAAATGTACCCCATTCCTGACAGCTGTGGTATCCAAAATGATTCTGCTGATCTTCTAATGCTAAGAAACTGATCCCAAATACTTCTTTTGGTTATTCTTTCCTTCTTTCTTTACTTTCCTTTTCATTTTTCCTCCTTTCTTTTCTTTTTTTTTATTATGTGGGTTAAATTATTTTTTTCTTTCTTTATCTAATATTCATGCCTGGTAGAAAACTTCACATTAGAAAACCTTATAACTTAGTTTAAACCATGGATGATAGAATCCCCCCATTTCATTCTAGATGGAAGAAAAAGCCTCTCTATAGTCAAGGAAACCTCAAGCTAAAAAGACTAACATTGTACCATGCTGCAAATGTTCTCTGCTGGCATTAGATCCTTCAGTGGAAAATTAGGTGCAGACCTAGGTTGTTTATTGAACCAAAGGCATACATGTGCTAAAGACAGCTCTCTGTTCTTCACAAAGGTATCGACTGCTTCTATCATCATAGGATTCCCCACTATTCTTTACCACTGGGGAAGGAATAGATCCAAAGCAGAGAAAGAAAAGGTGTCTGAGCACATGCAGAACTTCCCTGAACAGCAGTGGCTTTTTGTGCTGCTACCATGTATTTAAAAAACTATTACAACTGAAAAAAAACCCCAAAGGCAGAGTTGATATATGCAAAAGGAGACTTTCCCTGTGATCTCTGATTACCCGGTTCTCCACAGAGCAGCCATGTCTGCAATGTCCTGCCTACATCTGGACATCTAAATGGGTTGACCTTCATGGAGCACACAATAGATTCATGGGTTAAAATGGCCAAAAGGAAATTTCACTGCAGCATGGAATTTGGTTGACTTGAAAATAAATTAGATGGTGTAGCATGTTAGCAAAAGTTCTGATTGTACCTGCTCAGCATAGAAATAGTTAGGCCTTACCTTAACTCTGCTCTTCTCAGCAATTGAGATTCTCCATGTTAAATATTTCTTTTTTTTACTGTTCCTCTGTCCTCTTCATCTAAACCCAGCTGCCCTCTCTTTCCCCAGAAATTGCAAGAGTTGGAAGGCGCAGCAGTCCAGCTTCAGTATCCATTGAGATCAAACCTAAAGAAATGGACCCATCTCTATTCAAAATGAATTTCCTTTATACAAAAAACACAAAGGAAACTGAAGCTACATTTCTAAATACTGAAAAGCAAAGAATAAAAGATGACTTTTCCCTTAAAGTGTTCTATGTCAACGTCATTTAGTGCTTTGGCAAATCCCAGGATATTCTAGGACTAGTTTAGGGTAGCAAGCCATGCACATACCTTTTCATTAGCCTCTTATTTTCAAACAGAGGCCTGCAGAAATTCCAGTGCTCTGAACCCTCACAGGGGGATGGAGCAAACAGAAAAGATCTTGTTAAAAATGTCCTTCTCCAAAGACTATTTTCCCTCTTCTTTTTAAAATACTGTTCTCTGGGAAAAGAGAAACCAGGTTTAGCTGAATGTGTCCTCACCATGCCAACTTCCAGTATTTTGCTGCGTTTGTCAGTGCCACCAGTCAGTTGTGGCATTGATTCCTATTTGTCTCTGAGTAAGGAAGCTGAAATTCTAGATGAAATGACTTGTGTACATGGATAGATTTCATGAGATGAGACTCTCTATGTGCTGAGGCTTCTACTCTTCCTGTGTAAACCCATGATTAAGTATCATTACTATTTAGTTACACAGAGGCAGTGCTTACGTAAGGCTAGTGTTTTGTTCTCATGTGCTGCTTTCTGTCACTCATCCATCAACCTGGAATCTTTAATTTAACATTAGAAGTAACTTGAATATACTTTTATCATCCCCAGCAACCCCTCACTGCTTTGCAACATATAGTCTTTCCAAGCATCTCTGCAAACTGATTTTTCCCTCTTTTGTTTTATTTCTTCATTAAAACAGCCTTTTTTAATCCTTTCTTTTCTGCCTTAGAAAGAGGTTTGTTTTTTTTTTTTCTCTCAGAGTTTTTTCTTTTCAACCTTTCCTTACCTCCTTCTCCCTGTGGTAAACTTAAACATACCTTAAACTTCTCAAGGTGGACCTTCAGACCATGGGATAATAACAGTAACAACAACAACAATGACAACAACAATAATAACAATAATAATAATAAAGATAATGATAATCATTTGGAACTCTATGTGAATGATTTTATACAGAACTTACAAGCAAATAATAGAGTGATATTGTGATCGTAACATTATGCAAGGAAAGTGACATAATTTAAGTCAATCAACAAGGGTTAATGAAACCTAGATCTCATCAGAATAACTTGATATCTTTTGATGAAAACTTTAGGATGTTATACATGTATCAGGAAAAATGACAGGTTTTATGTGAAGTGCTTTGATTTGATATCACGCAGCATTTTATTACAAAACCTGAATATTACAAAATCAATATGGTACATATTAAATGGGCTAAATGTGATGTTGGTCTCAAAATATATTTGGATCATAGAATCATAGAATAGTTAGGGTTGGAAAGGACCTTAAGATCATCACGTTCCATCCCCCATGCCATGGGCAGGGACACCTCACACTAAACCATCTCACCCAAGGCTTTGTCCAACCTGGTCTTGAACACTGCCAGGGATGGAGCGTTCACAACCTCCCTGGGCAACCCATTCCAGTGCCTCACCACACTCACAGGAAAGAATTTCCTCCTTATGTCCAATCTAAACTGCCCCTGTTTAAGTTTTAACCAGTTATTCCTTGTCCTGTCACTACAGTCCCTAATGAAGAGTCCCTCCCCAGCATCCCTATGGCACCCCTTCAGATAGATACTGGAAGGCTGCTATGAGGTCTCCACGCAGCCTTCTCTTCTCCAGGCTGAACAGCTCCAACTTTCTCAGCCTGTCTCCAGTCCCTGATCATCCTCATGGCCCTCCTCTGGACTTGTTCCAACAGTTCCATGTCCTTTTTATGTTGAGCACACCAGAACTGCACACAATACTCCAGGTGAGGTCTCACAAGAGCAGAGTAAAGGGGCAGGATCACCTCCTTCAACCTGCTGGTCATGCTCTTTTTGATGCAGCCCAGGATACAGTTGGCTTTCTGGGCTGCAAGTGCACCCTGAATCCAGCTCATGTTCATTTTCTCATCAACCAACACCCCCAAGTCCTTCTCCGCAGGGCTGCTCTGAATCTCTCCTTTGCCCAACCTGTAGCTGTGCCTGGGATTGCTCTGCCCCAGGTGTAGAACCTTGCACTTAAACTTCATGAGGTTGGCATCAGCCCACCTCACAAGCATGTCGAGGTCCCTCTGGATGGCATTCCTTCCCTCCAGCGTATCAACCAAACCACAAAGCTCATCATCCTCTGAGCATGTACATTTCTAGTGTGCTGTTAGTCTTACTATATTTGGTATCTTAATTCATGGTGTGGAAGAAAAGAGTCACAACAAATTGTGATAAACACTAAGTGTGAATAGAGGACATGCATAAAAGATGAAGGAATAAGAAAAACTGTTGCAGGACACTTTGGGCACAATGAAGTTGGGAAGAATCAAACTATGCATTTTGGTGAAGGTAAGATCATATAACGAGTAAGAAAAAGGTTGTGCATGGGCATTTAAAGGAGACTGCATTTGTCCTAGAAAACAATTATACTGAAAGGGTTGGGATGTGAAGAATGGTTCTGTGTAAAATTTCAGTGTGATCATGAAGCCAAAAGGTCCTATCTTACCCCTAGTGAGGAAAAAGGGATTTTAAGTAGGAATCTCTATTGCCTCTGTGGTGAGATGACCTCTTCTGAAATACTGTTTCTTATTCCAGAAGCCAGACTTGTAGAGAAGTAGAACAATAAAGAGGAGTCTTAGAAGAGACAGGAGTATATTAAAGGCCAAATAATCTACTGTGTATTGAGAAACTCCAAAAGCACTGCCTACCAATTTATCAAAGTAAAAATTAAAGGCTGATTTAACTGGATTCTATAAGCATGTATGCAAATAAGAAATGTGATAACACATGCCTCTTCAGTCTAATTAATGAAAACAGCACAATTTTCAGTGAATCCAAAGGATCTCATAAACTCTGATTTAAAAAAGGTATAAATTTGTCCTGGTAAGGGTTGTTAATTATTGAAAAAAATTATGTAGACGTGTGGTAGTTTCTCCATCACTGAAAATTTAAGCATTAGAGCTGGATGTTTTTTTCCTGAAAGGATGAACAAGACTGAATTCAAAGAAATCCTGTGGTATACAGGAGGTCAGACAAGTTGTTTAGATGTTCCCTTCTGTTTTCACAGTCAATGAATCTAAGCAGGTACTGGTTCAAAGAATTTATCGTCTTGTCTTCTATGGGATTACTCATATACTTTAAGTTGAACAGGTATTTAAGTGGTTTGCTGGATCAGAGCCAAACAGAGCTGGTATCATGCCATTTCAGTACTCCTTTTACAGCTGTGGCAGAACAGGACTTGAGGCTGGTATACTACCAGTGGTCACACTACTCCAAGTAATTGGCTTAGAAAACAGTATAGATTAAATGGTACAACCAGGAGTAATTTTGAAAGGCAGTCCTGTATTGTGGAACTACTAATAACAGCTGTTTGGTGGTGCACAGAAGAGGTTTCTGGAGACTTATCAAATTATTAGTCCAGGATGTCCTGATATAAAAGAAACAATTTTGCAGGGAGATGCTACACTGAGGTGGGAATTATCTTCAAATAAACTGTATACACAGTAGAAGACTGTCCTAATCACTTTCTTAACTGATGCAACTAGAGTAGTATTACATGGTTATGCAGGAAAGATCTTAGTAACATATACTAGTGATTGTGGCTTGCTTTCTCTTCTGAGCTTTCTCAATTCCCTACCCTATGCTATAACAATTTAATAATCTGATTTATGTGCAGAGATGTAGGATTATGTCTAGGCAAAGGATGCCTGAGAATTTTACACAGTTCATCTGGCTTTCATGCTTACCAGATCAAAATTAAATTTTCAAAGGAAGAGCTGGATGGAAAGGATCTACTAAAAGACTTATCATCTTACTGTACCAAGTTATTGTCCTTTTATCTGACATTTTTTTTGCTGCTTATCTTTCTCTATACTCACCATTCTGTTGTCTGGTAAATGCTTTCTTTTTTGTATATCTCCTCAGACTTCTCCATCTATCTACTGTTGTTCTGCTAATATGCTAATAGAGAAGATCTGGTCCCCATAATCTGCAGCTTTTGTACTACAGCTTACTGTCTGCTACGTGTTTTATTTGGTTAGATGGCCTCAAACTATAGGATACATACGATAGTATACAAGATACATCAAAGTGTTATGTTAATACTGTGTGAAAAGCTAAATGCTTTCTCCTCCTCCTGTCAGCACCATTTCTATTGACAGTAGTAGCTAAGTGAAGTAGGTCTGAAAATTGCGTTTGGAACTGCTACAGTTCCATCTTTTCCAAAATTTCTCAAAATATATTTGGGATGTGCAGCTTCCATTCAAAATGAAGACGAATACTCTAAGGTATGGCTTGGCCAAAATGCTAACCTCATGAAATGATGCCAGACCACATTAACTCTGAGGTATTGCTCAGTACGTCAGGAAAACCCCAGCCAACAGGATCAGGTTTACTGAACTTGCTATTGACTCCCTGAGTTACATTCTGTGCCTGTGGTTGCTCCAGGTGAAGTAAAGGAGCTGGAAATGTGGAGACCAGAAAGACTCTTAAGCAAGTGAGAGAATATTTGGTGAACATTTAGGCTATCTTCTTCAAAAGATGCCTCATGCACTATCTCAGTACACTCAGGGTGGCGTTCTGGGGTAGAGGAAGGTTTGCTCTAACGACGCTGCCTTTATACAACTGCTCAGAGAGCCATAGCAAGCCAGCCTGTCACAGGGCAGTCCTGTTCAGAATCACCCAGGGCAGGGGGTTCAGAGCTGAAAGATCAGCAATAACTGCCTTTAGAAAGTTCCTATCTCTTTCAAATACTCTGTCAAGCAGAGCTTTACAGAACACAGAGATTCATGCTTTTAAAGTGGCCACAAATACTTGTGTATATCCCACTCCTAAGAAGGGAGCTATGAAACCTTTGGGGTTTGTTGTTTGTATTTAAAAGCCCTCAAGAACCTTCTTTGGTAGGTCTGTATGTACACGCAATTATGCATGCACTAAATGCTAAATGAAAACAAACGTTTTAATGTTAATTACGCTGCAAAGTCACCAGACTGTGATCATGCACAGCACCACTATTGCCGCCCAGTTAGATATCCCACTTTCATGCAAACAGAACCAAATTGAATTACATAAAAAGAAGCTACATACTGACTCCCAGCAGTATGTTTTGACAAAACACTTTGTCTACTTACATGATTTCAGATGCTGTAGTCAAAAGCCTTGACTGCAAATAATGGGTTCATAAAACCTATCTTTAAAATTTTACCTGACAGTAATGCTGTGCAAATATCTGCACTTCTAGTTCACCTTCTCCACTTGTTTACATCAGGATTTTAATAGAGTGGCTGTCACAGAACAACAGCTAAAGGCCACTGTTTGATAAGTTGCTATAAAAATAGACTGTTTAAAATGAGAATTTCCCTCCTGCCATCACAAAAAGATGGTGGTTAGGAAAATATTGAAGAGAGACAATTTCTAAGAGGACTGCAATAAAGTCTTTTCAAGTTCAGTGACATTCTAACCAGCAATGACTTTGTAAGAAACTACATTTCCCATCTGTCTTCAGTTTTAGCAAGAAATGACAAAAATACACGCAAAAGAGATAAAGGAAAAGTCAGGAGATAGATAGATAGATAGCTAGTTAGCTAGATATTTCATTTTTTGATTGGCTCAGTCTCTCTATACAATATCTGAAGAATAAATGGACTACATCTCCTTAACCACCTGAAGAAAGAAATTAATCAGGAAAGCCTCCAAAGTTTACACACAGAGTGAAAAATAACCAAAGATCTTCCATCAGTGCCCTACCATTGAGATGCTGGCTTTCCCCACACAGAATGGCTGTGCAGAAGGTAAGTAGGTGCTGATGGCCCTACTTGACCTCCAGGCATGCACATCCAAGGCCCAACTGGCAAGAAGCCACCTTACACAGCAGCAAATCTATACTGAATTGCTGTCATCATGTAAGGTATGAGGTATGGGGAGGGAGTGTATTTTAGCCTCTCAGTTCTTTCCTGAGGAGAAGGCATGATTTGGAAGGAGGTTTACTGTGCTCTGGCACGAGGAGTGTGTAGCCACTGCTGTGCTCTTCTGTCATGATACAGAATTGTATATTTCTGAGTTTTGTCAAAAAGACAGTGACTCCCCATCATTTCTAACAGCTGTTTAAGCAGTACAGCTGAATCCTACCTGAATTCAGTATCATGCAGAGTAAGGTTTCTATGGAGCTATTTGTGAAGGAGAATTTCAGTCAGAAAGAGAGGGAGAGAGATGCAGAATAGCTTAATCTGTTAGGTTTGGTTTAATTTAATTTTATTTTGTGGCAAATACATCATTGCTGTCTGTTGGAGATCTTCAGTCTCAGTAGATTATTGCATAACCCAAAGCCTTGGAAACACAGTAAATAATACTGGTATGTTATATACACAATGCTCCCTCGTATTTTACCAGAGCTAGAAATATTTTTGACCACTTCATACCTATGAAACATGAAGTCGTTATATAGTGGGACAACATGCATTTGGGAGGGGTTGGTTTGTTTTTGTGAAGTTGGATTTGCTTTGGGTTTTTTTAGTATGGCCTGATTTACTGCTGTGTAACTTCTGAGGCAAAACTTCCACTTTGGATGAGCTTGTACCTCAGGACAGGTTCAATGACAGGACATTAGCTGTAGTCTGTGAGAGCAGATAAGAGACTGCTAAAGCCCATTCTGCCTACTTCTACTTGTGTTCACACCCATTTTTCTGACTCCTATGCCAGTATTACAAAAGAAATCTTTTTCTACTTATTCAGGGCTCATTTTATAAATCATTCATATTCATCCATTGATCCAAATGCCTCTTCCAGATGAGAGAATTGGGCTTACCCTCAGGCCTAATACAGCAAATGTCCTGTATGGGTCTCTAGAGCTACAACGCTAATAGCCGTAACAGCAGGACTTCACTACAAATCTCTGGAGTTCCCACTGAAATCAGAGCCTTAATGAGCACATACAAATCTAAGCCAGAGAATGGTACCTCCTCAAAAAAAAAAAAGTTGACCTAGAGACTGCCCAGGTGCGACTACAGGGGGAAGAATACTGAATACTTTAAATTCTGCTAAATCATTTGGAAAAATAATTATGATTATTTAATGAAGAGTGAATTTTATAAAACACTAAGGGACTTCCATCATGCAGAGGGGGCTGTGAAACAGGTTTAGGAGGATTGAGGTGAGTAAAATTAGGCAACTATCCAATTTTAGCTCTAACAAGTCAATATATGAGACTGCAAAGGCTTTAAATAGTTATTTACACCATCAAAAATAATAATAGCTTCATATCCTAGTGTTTGTCCATTCTCTCCTTTTGTTTTCTGTGAACCCACACAGTTATCGCAGGGGATTGGAGCCATGCTTTGGGAGGTACTGCCGCTGCAATACAAAGGGCACAGAACTGGTGTGAGCACCTGTGAAACTCATCTGTGCATTGGGCTTACAGCTGCAAGCCCCTTCCCCTCTCCATCTCCTGCTCCTGTGGGCTGCAGAATGTCTCCGTCAAGGAGACAGATACCTACATTAGACATTTACTCCTTTATCTTATTGTTAC
This sequence comes from Pezoporus flaviventris, assembly GCF_033815535.1. Lineage (NCBI taxonomy): Eukaryota > Metazoa > Chordata > Aves > Psittaciformes > Psittacidae > Pezoporus > Pezoporus flaviventris. The sequence goes on along the minus strand of NW_026892549.1, from coordinate 36,585,337 downwards.
ATAGTACTAACAGCACAGAATAACTTAACTTATTCCTTGCATTTCAAGAGCTGCTGGAGATATGCATTAGATGTTGTGCTCAGGCTATGCCCTCAAAATCTTTTTTACATACACTACAAGAATGCTTATAAATTGTCAGCATGGTTATTATTAAATAATTTGTACCTGTGCAATGACTTCCAGCAAAGACTTTAAAATGTTCTGGCATTAAGAGAAGCCTCTCAATGTTTTCTGAAGAAAGAGCTATGGGGAGATATTGCTGCCATTTGGGTTTCTCTTGTCTTGTCTGGTTCAATTCCCAGTCTTTTTCAAGTTTTTTATTATTATGATTATTCCTAATATTACTCTTATTGTAGTAAAAATACAAATGACTGGATTATTATTGAGACACTCTCTATTCTACCCCTGACTTTAAATGTCCCAGTGAAGAGTGTAAGTGTATAACTTTTTTGTCTTATTCGCAGTATGTAAACCATCTTCATGGAAAAGGGGATGTTAGGTATAGATCTGAAATATAGATCTTATTTTAATTCCTTCTTTTTTTTTTTTCCTATGAAAGTGCTTGTTTTAAAAGAAAGATGGCAAAGTATAGTGATACTCGAAGATACTGAGAAATCTACCCACGGGATACAGTATAGGAAGGGATTTAAGAGTACGGTCCCTGTGCTCTGACCATCAGTCAACAACTCCGCTTTTTATGGTAAGTTGTTTTTAAACCAAAAGTACCTAAGAGATGTGTAAGGAAAATTAAGATTGCATATTGATGGAAAAAATGTAAAATACTCTGAAATATAGGAGATAAGGTGATGGAAACTGACCCCAGTCACCTATTATTTGTGTAATTTTAATTACTCTCCCTTTAATTTAAGCAGCTGACACACACTTTCAGTGGTGTTCAGAAAGTTAATAGGGCAGCTGAGTAAGGATTTTAAGGTCATATTCTTGTCCTTTGATGCTTATTTTATTTATTAGCTGCTGCATTAATATCCTTATGATTACAGAAATGATTGTTTATGTATATAATGCATCTTACAATAGTATACACTGATGAATATCATATTATTTATCTTTTGATATGTCTTCTCATCCTTGATTCTTTAGCACTAAAGTCAGAAGAATACAACAAAATTTATATCAAGTTTCTTTATTCTTTACATGATTTCTTAATTATGGTATGTTGTCATCAGTTTGCTGACAGGAATTTTCTTATGTGCCACTTTTCCTTTGATTCCCTCTTTCCTGACTGAAATTAAAATATTGACAGAAATGATTTTGCATGAGCAGGGGAAAATTCAAAAAGGAATTTAAAGCAGAGGAGTTTCTACATTTATCACCTCTATATATACGCATGTCCCTGGTTTCCAGGTACATAAACAGTAATATGAGCAAAACTAGTGTGCTGTCTCATTCATGTCATGCATGTAGATAAATGATGACACTTGGCAGAAGTTGTTTGGTTTTTTTTTTAATACAACCAAACCACTATTTACATTGTAAAAATAGAAGAATTTGATTTTTCTGGGCCATTATATCTTCGGGGGGGGGGGGGGGAGGGCAGGAGGAGTAGGGATTGGTACACTACCAATGTGCATAGAGTCTGGCCTGCTCATTTTTATAGATTTTCCCCCATTTATTCGCCCCCTTCTCTATGAAGCTTTGTCCCTCTTGATCAGCGCAGGAAGGAGAGACAAACACGCAGCACGGAACTGGCTGGGGACCTGCCTGCAAGTCACAACAGTGGCTCTCAAAAATAAAGGTGGCCAAGAAAAGCATCCTCCAAACACCTGGCTGTCAAGCTGGAGATCCCAGAGGGGTTCTCCACGCAGAATGAGATGATGGTGATTTGGAGACAGTGCGGTTCTGGGACAGCCCTGCCAAGCCCTTAGCAGCAGGAACAGAGGGAGATGCCAAGCTGCTGCCCATGGCATTTGTCTTCTGGAGACATCTCTGCACATTTCTGCCACTCCAGGCAGGTACTGCTTACCCACTGCATGGCTGGGTGTGCGACCTGTAAGGGGGAAAATCCCTGCTCCTACCCCTCAGGCAGAGGCATGCATCATACAACGCCCTGCCTCTCACACTTGAGGTTGGTAATCAGAGTTTAAGGCAATGAGCACACTAACGAGGTGTGTCAGAAAACTTAAAGCTGGACTGATGACTGTTAAAATATTTCTCATCATTCCTTCTGTGTTTTCATGAACACTTTTTTCTGCATAGGCACAATTCACTGCTTTTCAATTTAGAGTTTATGATGTACCTTGTAAAACCTCCTCAGTTTTATAAACGACAGAGCATGTGTGATGTAGTGAAGCACGTCAGTAAGAGTCACTACACTACTGTTTTAAATTTGTTGCAGTGAATCGATTTCATAACGTTAACAAATCTTTTTACAGATCATCCTGAAATGTCTATTTGACTTAAAAAGCAAGGTTAGACATTGAACAATGGGTAATGACATCATGGTCAGCATTAGGATTTGGAGAATTATAGAGGTATGAGGGTAGTGTGTTTTCCTGCTGTCAATAAATGATGTAAATCCTAAATCAGACAATGTTGCAGTAATATGAAGACCCAGCAATCTAAAGATGGCATAAAAAATTTCAAGAGCAGGAAGTGGACAGGCTATGCTGAGTCAGAACTGCTTAGCACTTCACGTGCAGGGTGTGCATGTGTAGTCAAGGCAAATTTCAAATATGATGTGTTGTCATCCTTCTATATGTAGTTCCATAACTGTGAGAAAATTCAATCTTCAGTTTATCATACAAATAGCTAGACCTGTGGAAAAGCTTGTCATTTTAATCCCAGATGCTAATGCCCCTTATGTGAATATAGATTTCTCAATTAAACTAAAGCAATTTGATGAAGGAACAAGTCTCACAGGCACAAGTAAAGGTTTCAGTAACAACAGCCTCAGCTATTTGTTGCTGGAGAAGTGTGTTCCAGTGGAGGGTGCATGGCTGAGGCTTAAAGCTGTACATGCAGTCTTTGCTCAGATGCACTTGAAAATGTGAATGTTTCAGTGGGAAAGACACTTGGCTATTGAGAGTGCACCTTTACATCCTGTAGAGTTAAATGCTGAGGTCCCCTTGGAGCTAGCACAGCGATAAAGAGCTCTGATGCTTTTACTGGGATCTCCTTTCATGTACGTCTGTATCAACTTCTTTCTAAGAAATCTCCAGATCCACGAGCTATTTTAAGGGACAGGACAAAATGTGTGGCCAAAGAATAGGAATCATAAATGGGTGAAATGACCTCATGTTAGTACAACCCATGATGTAGCCTTATCTACTGACGGTGTTTTATATTTTTAACTCAGGATATTTATAAAAAGTCACCATCTCTATTGGCATTTGACAAAGGACACAGTTAAATGGACCTGGCATTTTCTTGTTCATGTTGTTGAGCTACTTGAATTAAGGTTCAAGCACCATATGATGCTGTGTATTTTATGGATTTAAAAAAGACCTAATTTCTGTGTAGGCAACAATATCTAACATTTTTTTCCTGAGAAGTTTGACTTTGTTCTTTTTTATAAATAAATAATATTTTTTTTTCCAACTCCTCAGCGATGACCTTAATTTTAGTGCGCTGTCTCACACAAGCATGTGCCTTGCTTGCACATCTTTGCAGATGCACTTTCCAGAATTTTTAGTTCCATTTTTACCTAAATTTTACCACATTTTTCCTCCCCCTTCTTTAAGTTTGTTCATTTTTAGTTTGTTCATAAATATTATTAACACACAGAGATTTGTTTCTTCTTTCTTTAGTTAATTAAAGACACTGTTGGATTTATCTTGTGCTACCACCAGGAGGGCACAACAAGTGAAATATTGTATTACTAGAGGGCTCATTCATTAGCATAAAATAATCAGTGCTTTTGAATTCTAACACTTCGATGTTTCAGGTGGGGTTTTTTGTCTGCAGCTAGGAAGCAGCAGCAGCAGCAGCAGCAGTGCAGGGATAAAGAAGGGAGAGACAGCAAGGGAGAGTTAAAAAGAAAGAGGGAGAGTGACACAGCTGTTAAAATTAGCAACTTTCCTTAAGAAAAAGCACAGGGAATTTGACAAAAAGGGAACTGCATGGGCTAATCTTGCCTGGAGGCATATCTAACTGGCACCTAGAACATAACATGGGAATAAGCTAAAGCAATTCCTTACTTTGCTACTAACAGATATTGAATGATTGCAAAATCATTCTTTCTACTACATTACTTTTCCCTTCTGGGGAAAAAAAAAAACAAAAACAAAGGAACTACCATATGGTCCTGACAAATATTTCTACAGATTCCACCTAATGTTTATCAATGCAAAGTAATGTTATTTTTCCAAAAGGAATGATTCCCTGTGATAACATACATAAATACATAAAGACACGTGCAGATATTTAATCATCAAACGTCAGAGAATACTGATTTCTTCAGAAGCCACTCACTGTTCCTCTTACTCCCCTGGGGTCACAGTCTGATTTGCCTTCATCCTGGGACACAGGTCTGTTGTTGGCCCAGACTTGGTGGAAGACTTTGGGTCACCTGTAGAGTGACTACATGCCTAGACATTATCTTGGACCTCCTTCAAACCCCTTTTTCCTAGGTATTTCTCCACCCTTTCTCTGAGCTTTTCATGATTGTATGAAAAATTAATAGGACTCTGAGATGTATTTTTTTCTCCCTAATTGCATCAGAGTGTAGGAAGGTGAAACAATGATATAATAGGGGAGGCTGAGACTTCATGCCCAAACCAGAGAAATCCACTTACAGAGGGGCCCTCTCTGTGTACAGACGTAGATGGTGTGACCTATTTGTGGGAGATTTTTTTCCATTTTTGGGAGAGACACCAGTAATTCATTCGTCCTTTCTGAGGAATAAAATAAGAACCCAGACACATTGATTATTAATCATTCATTTGGGGAGTCTCCTCCCTCTTGACCAATGACATAATCTTCTGTGAACGATATGTATACTGCAACTGACATTTGAAAAAAAAAGAATAATATCTGGTTATATTGTATGCATCTGCACTAATAAAAATAGTCATCTTTCAAAGCCTCCTTTTCAAAGTCTCACTGAACAGACTTCAATATCTCTATAGCATTTATTTTGACCTTCGCCTCTCTGATCTCCCTGCACTGGGGAACTGTACAGCAATGCAATATAATAGAAGCATACTTTATTAAAATACGCATTTAGGTTGCAATCCTCAGAAACTCCAAAGTTAGGTGTACAGGAAGCATTGCATCCTTTTGGAGGTTCAGCCTCTTTAGTCTTCACATAAAATACCAACTGTACATGTCACTCTGAAAGTCAGTTGTGTAATTATCTTCTAAACAAACAGCGCTGTTGATATGTTGTGTAATTGCAGTAACTCAACAGGTCATCCCAAACTGAGTCTATGCTTCTGCGTGTTTAAGATCCCTATTTTTGATATCACAGATAATTTAATGCTATCTGTTATGGTTACCAAGAGTTCTAGACAAAGATCAGTTACTCCTACTTGGAGATGAGTCACTATTTTAGCATGTCCTACTTCCAGATTAATTTTTTTTTTTTTTTTTGCTTTGGTTTGAATTGCTTTGAGAGAGAATGAGGACATATACCAGTAGCTACTTCAATTGTATAAATTGTGTTTTCTTTCATAAAAGACATCCAGATGCATACGGGCATTTGAGTAATTAAGAGACAGACGTTCATTATTGTTAGATTGTTTTATGTAGAGATTCTGTTTGGGTTTAACAATTCCAATGAAAAGCATCTGAGCTTACAGCAAGAAATTAGCTCATAAGAATTCAAGCTTTTGTAAAGATATTATCTACTGGCTACAGATCTTAGTATTGATGTTAAAAGTATAACATTTTACTTGTGTTCAAATGTGCCACAGAGCAGCCATGTTTGGGGCTGATGGAGCAACTGTGGAGGAAGGAAAATGGCCTAGTGAAAGATGAAAAGCACTAGGAAATAGAACACCTTTGAGCACTGGGAGGGCTCCATGCCCTTACTATGTATTTTCAGAAGTATGGTAACTGCAGGAATCACAATAGAAAGGGCTGCATTTTATTTTTAAAATAATATCCTTAAAATAATGCACTTACAGAAACTGTTTTAAAAGTATGCTCTTTGATGAGCAATAATCAAGTACTGTTACTTTAATCAGTGACTCCCTGCAGAAACAAATGCTGAAATGTATGAGGAAATATTAGTCTTGATGATTTTCCTTTAGAAAATATTACTAGTATAGTCATTTTAATTAAAAAAGAATTTAGCACCTTTGTATTTGTATTCCCAATGTCAAACTCTTTTGTTATCACACTTACGCCTCTGTTATTAATGTTAGCCATGGCTTACAAAAGAGGAAAAGCTAGTTATCAATGAATAATTCAGGCTCCATAACTGTCAGACCTCATTATTTTAAATAAGGCCTGGTAGTTCCAGTTGTAACTGGCTAATTGCATCATTTAAACTTAAAATGTTAGAATATTTCATATAATTAACAATTTAAAAAACTTTTAATACATTCAAAAGTACTGTAGTACATAGGGCAATTTGCTTTAAATCAGGCTGAGAGAACAGAGACATTCGAATTGTGATATGAGTCCTCAAACTGTTAAAATAAAAAGAAGAAAAACTGAGATGAAATTGATATATCCAGTAGTTAAAATGAAGCCTTATCGTTAGAGTGAAATTACACAAAACACTTGTAAAAGTGGAATTTGAAGAAATTAAAACACCTGAAACCAATGAACTAAGATGCAGTCTGTCACCTGACAAAGCTCTGTTGCGAGACAGTTCAAATGTTGTCAATGAAAATGTTTCTCAGCTCCAGTTTGTTTTCTAGCAGTAAACGTGTACTTCCTAAAGCAGCTACAAATAGTGAACTTAAAGAATAAAACATGGTGAACTTAAAGAAAACCCTGAACCTGTGTTTTTCCAAAAAGACCTAGAGAGCTATTTTCATTTCTTAATAATTTTAATTTGTGGTCATATATTTTTAACAGTATTTTCATTTGGTTTGTTTTATCTGATAATAATTCATCCATAATAATACAGACTTGATAAAGTGAGAAGGAAATACATTTTACATACACTTTTCTTCACAGTGTATGCCAAGCAGGAAGAGTTAAGGATCATTTATAAGCTAGACTAATTTTAAAATGCTGTTTTAATCTTTCTCTTCAGCTTCATTCTCAGATTGCTTCCAGCTGTTTATTATATGTATCCAGAAACTGTAAAGTAAAAGAGGTTAATATATACTTTTAAATGTGCCTATTAAAAAAGACAGTACAACTCAAGCCTGTCCTGAAAGCTATATGTATGCAGCACATTAAACTTACACAGTAAAGGAACATTATCCTCATTTTCCAGATGGGAAACTGAAGCTCAAGGTAAACTATATGCAATTTCTATAGTTACTCTCCCCCCTCATACTTCTGAAACAAAGCTAATTTATCTGGTACTCAGAGTCTGCCTTATAGCTTTAATGGGATGTTGTGAGAGAAAACATAGTAGAGCATCTAGGTTTAGTAAAAACAAAACCAGCTATATCTGCTGTCTCTGGAATCACTCTGGAATATTATTTTATTTAATTAAAAAAATGAAAAAACACTACAACGCCAGCTCTTATGTTGAAAGTATAAATTTCAGCCCACATATCCATTAAGCACACCATTAAGGCTCTGGAGGTTACACAGCAAGGGCTTGGATCTTACCCGATATGTAGCAGCCTTGCATTGCTGGGTATCTTGTAACAGCCACCCCTGCATTTCTGCATCATACTGGAGGTCATTACAAAATACATACAGAAACTGTGTGTGTTCTTGTGTTTGACAGCAGAATCAGTGTACCACACAGACTAGTTTCCCAGGTTTTCCCCATGCTAAAACTGAGCCATTTCTACTTGTACAAAACTCACATCCAGCAATAACTTGGTCTCCACAGAGATGCAGACTATCATATTCTCACATTCTTCTGAGATCTGTAAACTAAAAGCCCAGGTTTCTTGGGAGGTGTATCTCTAAAGAAGACAGACAACATCAGGCTGAGTTTTGAAAATCTTTGTTCAAGGCACATTTAAGGACCGTAAACATTATCTGCCCACCCCTCAATTCTAAGCTCCCCCTTCACAGGAGATTTGCACCCTGGGGCAGGAGTCAGCATGAGGTTTCTGCAGGCAGGTCAGTTAGATTTGAATTTTTCTATATTACCTGTATTTGGACTAGAAACATTATAAGCAAACTACCATAATTATAGGCTTGGAATGTCTGATTTTCCTGGTTGCTTTTTGGGTTTGTTTATTTCTTTTTTTTTTTTCTTATGATAACTGAAATTATGATGGTTCTCCTTTCTCAGAATGTAACAAAGTGATATCCCATAAAATGCTAAATAACTCTTGTACTTAATGCTTTCACTACCAAAAAGTAAATCCTGCAATACCTGCTATGGTCCCGTAATACATTGTAAAGAGGAAAGTAGAAGAGACTGAAGATGATGGATCACATGTGATCTGGATGCCTACAGTTGGTTGTAAACCTTTATTATACCCTGAATAAGTTTAAGATCATTAGCTCCAAAGCCCTAGTTTGTCCATAGTTAGACAGCTCTGTTTCTTCTTGTTGTTAAGACTAGTGCTCCTCACATAGAACTGTTTTATTTGGAGCTTGGCTCCAATGCCTCTATACAAATGCCTATGGTAGGGGGAATAAACAAGAGGAATTAGAGATGCATGTACGTCAACAGGGATATGATATTGGCATCATAGAAACATGTTAGGATGACTCCTATGACTGGAGTGTTGGAATGGAATGTTATAGGCTCTTTAGGAAAGACAGGCCTGGCAGGCGGGGAGGGGGAGTAGCCATTAGTGACAGGTTGGATAGCATGGAACTCTGTCTGGGGACAGGTGATGAGTCAACAGAGAGCTTGTGGGTTAGGGTCAAAGGGAGAAGTGTGATGGGGGACATTACTGCAGGGGTCTGCTACAGGCCACCCGATCAGGATGACTGTGGACGAAGCGCTCTCTAGACAGATAGGAGCAGCCTCACACTTGCAGGCCTTGTCCTCATGGGGGATTTCAATCACCCCGATGTCAGTTGGAGGGGTGGTATGGCCCAGTACAAGCAATCCAGGAGGTTCCTCAAGGGTGAAGAAGACAACTTCTTCCTGCAAGTGATAGAGAGGCTGACAAACATTTCGAGACAACGGATTTGTAGCAGGGATGAACTGGGAAATAATGGTACTCAGATGACAAATATTTCATTTCATAGTATATCCAATGACATAGGATAATATTCACAACTGTATAATGGCAAGGCAAAATAATCTAACAATACACAAACCATAAATTTGTAAGGCTCAATGAAAAGATCATTGAAATCATAATTTTGAAAATCATGATGTTAAAATGATATTTCTAGTTTAAATCCATACTGACACCACTCCATAGCCTAACCATGGTTTTTTCCCTGTATTATCTGATACCAATGGGATAAAGTCAAATAAAAATTAGTAAAACAAGTTGCATTTCAGAGGAAGAAAATATTTGCTCATCTTGTCTTGCAGTGTCTGGAGACTTCTGCAGTTGTTTACTGTGCTCATTTTTTGTAAGCTGTTGTCAGCTCAGCTGTCTGAACTATAGCTTCATTTTTAAATATGTTTCTCTGAAAAAATACCAACTAAGTCTCTGAATGTTTTATGTCTTGAGCCACATCAGATATCACAACAAAAAGGAGGCTTACTCTTGTCTGTCTTGAAATTACCCAGTGTTGGCTTCACCCTTGTCAAGGGCTGGCTCCCTGTACGGAAGCTGACAGTCAGGTTTAGGGTACGCTATATGTGTTTCATCAGTGAAAGGAATCAAGTTCCGTTTGTGTACAGAGCATGGCCTTCAAGTCAGTGATCTCACTGACAAAAAAAAATAAAAATAATAAAAGACATCTTTTTTTTTCTTTGGAGCTGTAGACACCTGGTTGAAAAATGCAGGGTAACTGGAGGCATATCATAAGTGGTAGGTGCAGATGCAGCGTGTAGAGGGTTTCTATTGCGCATATTCATTCTGAAGGGTCATTCAAAATGCCTCTCTGCAAAAAAGCCTGAATGTAAATAATGTCAACTGTCTATGAAAGCAGGTGATTCAGGTCACTGAGCAGTGTACATTGGTTAAATTATATTATTCCTTCAAATACTTAACATACATCTGATCTATTCACTTGTTAGAGTGAAGAGAAGCAAGGAGGAAAGAGGCTTGTTTTACTTTGCTTGTCTATAACATCTTCACTACGGAGAACCATTCACTGCTTTAGGAAAGAAAGCAAACAAATGGAGGCATGCAGTGCCATTGAATATTACAAAAATGTTTGGAAAGAAAGACTGCACATGATCTAGCCTAAGAGGGAGATCCGAAACCAAATGCAAATGCTGAGAAGATACTGAGATGCATGTGAGCATCATTGGAGAGCTATGAAAGAGTGAGGCAAGGTTTTACCACTGGATAAAAATATCACTAAATGTCTCAGCATTCTTACATCCATTCTTATTGCAAGTAAGAAGCAGACTGAGGGTGGTAGGGGATTGAGGATAAAAGCACAAAACCTCATTCTTTAAAGGGTGTATAACAGCTAGAAATTGAGTTTAATTTCAGGTTTTAAAAGTTCCCATTTCACGGTTTTGATTGAAATCAGGCAAAAGTTTTGCTCAAGTATCTTGAAAATCCCTTGTATTTTTTCTCCACAGTGACCAGCAATTACACTTGCACAACAGGGCCAAGGAGGCTTCTGATATTTCAACTATTGCCAGAGAGGAATGCGGTACAAGAGAACTCTTCCTCCTCCTTCTGTGCTTTGCATTTGACAATAAGACCCAATTGCAGCCTGTCCTGGGGGAGCAGGGATTGCGGGTTTAGCTCTGTTATGGTGTACACAGGGGAAACAGGTCCCCAAAGCCATGCTGACCCACCAATCAACAGAACCTTGTGAACCAGTCCAGGTTTTCTGTGGAAGAAGGCTTCCCTCATTACAGACAGCTGCTTGGGATATCAAGGTAGTGGAATTACTAGAAGTCAGTGTGGCATCTGTTATGTAACATGGCTGCTTAACAGCTTAGACATCCTATAATGAAATGTATTTCAGCATGGGAAGATGCTGTTATTCTGTTTTGGATGAAATTAGAGAGAACTCAGCTGTGGCTAAATACTTACTGCTTCTTACTGTGTTTTCAACAGAATACTTTTATATGTATGTGCATCTCACCTGTGAATATTCCTTCACACATATTTTAAGTAGGGAAACACTCAACAACAGATGCATTGAGGATGATTCTTCTGCCAATTACAATGCTGCCAGGAGTGCTATAGTTGAACTCTGAACATACAGCAGCGAGCTGAGGTAGAGAAAAATTTTTGACACAACCAGTCACAGCTGACATTTCTGTTCCTGATCCACTGAATCATCTGAATCCTGTAAGAACATTCATCATGGCAATAGTCTGAGACAGAGAAATAGTCTGAGCTTTCCTACAGAATCTATTCTTGACCCAATCTGCGATGTTAAGAAAGGGCTCTGATAGCTACATATATTCTCTTCACTCATAAATAATAGGGGTGCACCGTTTACTGGTCCTAGTCCTTGTGGTCACAGTGGGATTGTCACTGTTTTATTAGTTACTTTTGCACTTCCTGATGTTCCTGTAAAACAACATTCTGTTTCAGGAGATGCACCTGTCAAAGAAGCGGGGAGAAGGTGGATGGCATGATGAGTGGCTTCCAACACTTTGTTTATGTCTCCACAGGGTGGAAGTATTTTGTTAACTCTGCTCTCTCAATGTGGATCAGTCACTGCTGCCAACATAAATATTTTCAAATATTTCACTGAGAATTGCTGCAGAGCTACAGGAGTTTTTCTGCCTATATGACTGAGATTGTGTCTCCTTTGATTTCAACTTGATTTAATTTTGTAGAAGAGGAGGCAAATACAGGATGAGTGATAGTGCAGCCCTCCAACTTGCATTATTGATACTTCCAAAGTGTCCAGTTCAAATGGGGGCAGAATGTTAACAGAACTGAGAGTATCAGTCTAGTGGCTGAAGGACAAAAATAAACTGCCTTTTTGATCTTTTCTGGTCAACAAAAGCATGCTTTGCTTGCTCCAGAAGTCTTTCATGTGAGAGAAAATGGACAGAGATGAAAACCCACGTCTGATCTGATGCTTCAGCAAGCTGTATTTTCTTACACCCACAGGAGATGAAGATTTCTGGCCTTTCAGAATAATGGACAGAAGTAAAACAGAAGTCCCTTTCTGCGATGTAGAAAGTCGCTGAAAGTTTATTCTGTGTATAAAACATGCTGTATGTGCAGAGTTATCATCTTTAAATAACTGGCTTCCATTGAAATGAGATTGGTCAGGAAACTGGAGGCTCTGGGCATAAGCCAGACCCTTAGTTCTCCAAATGGATCACAGTGTGAGCTTTAAAAAAAATATTTACTACACATGTCATCAATTTTCTGGCAGATTTTGTTTGGAGAAGCTGGATCAGGCAGAGCTGGAAGCCTGATAGATTGCTTTAACCACTGACTTGGAGTACATACAGCTGAAACAGAGCAAGTAATTAAACATGATTTTTCAAATAAATTTTGTTTCTTATTTATTTCTGTATATAAAAATATTTGTGAGCAAATAATTAGTTCTATTAATTTACTAATTGCTCCAACTAACCCCACATATTCTTAGTGATTTTTTTATTACCTTAGAATGGAGGGGTCAGAAATAATTTGCTGAAGTATTTGTATTAAATACTTGTCCCTGTTTGCATGAGCATTTCTGTCATAATGAAGACAAGAATATGGGGCAATCTGTGGGGCTTTGGTATTTTCAGGAAATGGGAGCAGATTAGGAACAAGGAAGGGAAAATGAGAATTACGGGATTTTAGAAAAATAAACCTGAAAATTGCTCTTTTTTTTTTTTTCATGATAGAAAAGGAGGAGGGTTTTTTAACTGCAGTACATTTAGTTCTCTCATGTTTAGAACCCATGTAATGGTCTGTTGTTCTCCATTGGTCATTCAGGTAAGGGTCAAAGCCAAACCCTGCTGCTTCTGGGCTGGACTGCAGCATGGTGCAAAGTGAAGAGAAGGCAAGATAGAGTTTCATGACAGAGGCAATGGCCAACTAAAGTTTCTCTTCTGTGAGTTTTGCCTTTTTTCCATCCTGCTTGGCATTTCTCAGAGTGAGCTGTATTACAGATTAGTAGCCCATGGCAGTAGGCTGGAGAGATGAGATTTTAGTGCGATATGGTACACAGACAAGGGGGGTGGGGAGCAAAGAATATGTGTGAAAAATTGAAATGACAAGGTCACGTTGATAGCTTGGTTGTGGGAGCTACTGCAGTAGTTTGTGGCATTATGATTAGAGATGGGACAACTAGCATGAATGAGGCAAGAGCTGGTTTGAACCTTCATCCACCCACTCACCAGACCAAAAAGGAGCCCAAGGTAAGGCTAAAACACATCTAGCACTGGTTAGTTTGATTTCTCAGCTCTAATGTAGTGATCTTCAGCTTCTGATAATTTGGCTCAGAACAGAAAGCAGGAGTCTAGAAAAGTGTTCACGACACGCACCCAGTCTAAAATAATTTATCCTGGAAAACTTGATAAAGACAGTTTTATACCATTCCCAGTCTCCCATCTGTAACAAAGAGCTTCATATCCCTGTTAATAACCACCCTGTTAACAAAATGAAACCAAGTCTGAAAAGCTTTCAAATTTCAGCACAGGGATTTTTAATTATGAAGCCTTCAGTTGAGATGCCAAGCTTCTGTCAAAGGGTGCATATGAGAAAGTAGTCTGCACACAAGGACTTGCAGTGGGAACTGCACTGAAGTAAGCATACAATCCCTCTGTCAGCCGTTTCTCTCCTCTTTGGCTTTATCCTGTGGGAAGTATCTTTGCATTCCGATTCAGACTACAGGGGATTCTACGAAAGCCAAATTTCTGCACCGGCCGTGCTTATTCTGTAGTGTGCCACACTCCCCGTGGTGAGGGCTATTTTGTGCAACTTCTGTCTAACACAGACAGAATTCCTTCTTCTCACAAGGATTTCAGGAGAAAGCAAAGACAAAGTGCAAGAGCAAGTGCAGACAAGCGACACAGTTTACCTTGGACTCTCTATTTTGAAACACTTGCCAAGCCCACCAAAGTAATAAGTTGCAGTCTGGTCAAATAATAAAATCCATATCCAGCCTGTTTCTGAAAAGTGCAGTCAGCAGTGTAGAATTCCTTTCCTCCTTTTGCATTATAATGTCACTGCTTAGTTCTTAGTTATGGGTATTCAGCATAATACAGTGGGAACAGAAATATACAGGAATTCAGCATGTTTTGAAGTGGCTGTAGGAGTCAATAAAATAATGACCTATACGTGTATGGGAAACTTTTTTCTGACCATTTTCATCCTCAATGTGCTTTACAGACCTGAGAGCTGCATCTCTTTGAACTGTCAACGCAGAACAGAAAGCAGCTTCTCCAGCTGAAGCTGCAGGGAATGCTCTGCTACGTGGGGCCTATAAGCATAAGGATGGGGGAGTTGTCTCACCCATATCTCTTCCTCTGGATAAAGAGTTGCCTATTAACTTGCTTTTGCCTTTTTTTTTTTCTAATTAATTTTAATATTTTTTTTTTCCGTAGAAAATATATAGTAGCAAAAAAAGATAAAAGGTCTGCCAAAGACTCTTTTTCTCTCATCCCTTTACTTGCAGGTATTTGAACCTGACCTAGCAGTTGATGAAATCTACTTTATACAGGATGAAGAAAAAGATGGTGTAAACAGAAAAAGGAAAGGAAAGAGTCTTTCTTTTTCATATGTAAATTTTCTGTAATGAAAATAAAACCTGAAAATAATCTTGCCTGTGATTTCAAAACGTAGTTTATTATTTACCCCCTATTATTCTCTCAATGTTCTGGACTTCCACAGTCCAGGTGGGTCACTGCAATTGAAAGGACACTCTGAGACAGTGTTATCTTGACCAATTCTCAGCCTTTTCTGCAGATTGAATGATGGTTCTGAAAACCCAAAAGCCAATGCATAGCTTCAGAATGCCGTCTGTGTAAGGTGATGCCTGCAAACAGTATCCAATGAACTCCTTATTCAATGCTTTTTTTGACTCTGTGGTTATCGCAGCCTGATGTGTTATTGAAATAGATTTATTCACATGTTAAAATAAGATGCCTTATGTGGCTCTACCTATAACACATAGATACTGCTTTTTTTTTCAGGGAGTTTAGAGAAGGCATGATGTTGATGTTACTGAAGCTTGCGTCATAATCATCAACTGGACCTGGTGCCAAATAAACAAGATGGAGCTTTCAACCAGCAAACTGTATTTATTTTTGATATCTGTGACTTATTTGTCATCAATGTATCTCTTAATAGGACAAGGTAAGAAGAAAGACCTGCTCCCAGAGAAAAAAGAGAGCCATTAAGACCTCAGGCATTATTATTTGACCTAACAGCACAAATAGATGATGTGCATATGGCAAGGTACAATACTGAGCTTCAACTGGGAGGGACCTGCTTGATGTTTTCTGCTGGAGCAGAAGATAGTTACTTCATCCTCTTGTACTATGAAAATTTCAGAGCATTTTATTTATCTGTGCACATATTACTTATTAATTATGCTTGACTACATTGCTATACTAGCATGTTTCTTTTTCTCTTTCTTTGCAAGAATACGTAATGTAGCTTTGCCTGCATCTATCTCAAACTGGTTTTATATACATGTTTGTGTATACTGTATAATATCCTGCCTGTATTAAGACAAAAAGTAAGGAGTTTGATAAATAACCAATATGTGTCACTTTTTTGCATGAAGAATGACTTCTGAAAAAGCCCTACAGATATTACTTAGTTTGGCCTTCTAGAGAGATGGGAGAGATAGAGAAGATATATATATATATGTATATGGAAAAAATAAACTCTTATTTAAACTGGTTTCTTTGGTTTGGGTTTTGTGGGTATTTTAGCATGTATTTTTGATTAGCTGGTTGGTTGGTTGGTTGTTTTTCCTAAATGTCTCTTCTCTCCCCTCTCTCTTCCTTTTCAGTTTTTTATTTTTTTATTCTTTTTTAAATAATGGTAGTGTCTGTCTGTTCTGGTAGGTGAAGATGGATAACTCAAAATAATACTCCACTCAGTGTCTTTAACATATGAATGTATCAGGACTACTGCATGAAAAAAGATGTTGCTCTTGTGAAAGCTGTTCAACCATAGGTGTAATTTCCTCTTTTCTTTATTCACGTGTCCTCGTAAAAGAAGAAAAACAGCAGTTTGTGGCCTAGGATGTACTTTTTGTTATTAAGACGGATGAAAATTCTGTACTCCAAATGCTCTCATGTTTACAGAGAACAAGCAATACAACACATTCCTTCCCTATCTCTGTACAGCCCTCTCTCACATTTTTGCTCTCCTCTAGCATTGAAGAGTTTCTGCCCAGCTTGCATGAGACTGCAGACACGGGTTGGAGTCTGCATCCTTTGGTCTTCAGAATATGAAGAAGTTAGTTGGAACAAAGAAACAAAGATTTTTACATTTTATTTTAATTTTTATTAAAAGCTGCTAAAGGCAGCTTTTGAACAAGATCTGATTTTAATTTTATAATGTGGAATGTTACTGGAATCTCATGGTAATGAGGCGGATGAATTGCAAGGGGAGATTTTCTTACTTGGTGTTGTCAATACATTTAGTATATCACCATGGCCGATTCTATCTGTAATTATTCCAATAAAGCTTTCTAACAGATGAAAGGCTGGGTTTAAGACTGAAATACAAGGACCTTTCCATACAGTTCAGATTCTGCATGAGGAAAAGTTAATATCTGAGCACAAGGGAGTCACTTCTGTGGATTAATCTGGTGGGCTCTGTCCAGTCTTACTCATCTCTCCAAACCCAGCACTATAATCAGCAAGTCTCTACACAGAGTTGAAGAGTTAAGCAATCATGATGACTTAACCATCAACTTGACCTTTAAGATCCCTTCAGAACAGGTTTGATCCACACTGATTTACTTTATCTCTCAGACCATCAGATCTGTACTAAAACCCTGATTGACCAGAAGTCATTTTTTGATGCCTTATGTTAGCGATGTCCCATGACCCAACATAAAAACAGTGGGTGAAAGTCACGCATTACTGAAGTCAAAGGGAGGACTGCATTCAGTGGAACTGGGATTTCACCCAGTAAACCCAACTGACAGTGTTTGGGTCCTACCTATTTCTGAAGATATGTGAATCCTTCTGTAGTGCCCATCATATCAGTATGTAAAATGTATCTTGCAAGCTACTATGATGTCTTCATGACACTAATGTGCATTTAAAAATAGTAGTTTTTATTAAAAAATGTACAATGATGACATAAATTATTTACTGGGTTACTACAAAATGCTGTGTCTCCTGACATGATAATTATATTGTTCTGTCATTCCTTTAGTAATGAAAGCCTTTACTTATTTGTAAGTTACTTTTTACCAAACACAAGGAATACAGCACAACAGCAAAAAGAAAAAAAAAAGAAAATAAGAAAACCAATATCGGGCAGTTATGTTACAGGCATAGAGGCAAATAGCAGACATTTATGGTATTCACTGAATTATCCTTGGATTTTCCTAACCACTTTTGAGTAATTTAGTCATTTGCTTCATCCTTTACAGTTCCTTCAAAAGGCATAACCAGACATTTTCTGGGACAGATGAATCAGCTGCCTTTGTAACTACTCCCCTTTTTTTTTTTTTCTCTAGAGGTAGTTTTCCATGTGATCTGAATAGGCTAAGTTCTTTCCCCAAAATATTGAGGTACTAGAACTGTATCCTGTGGCAATGAAAGTGAAACACTGATATGCAGCTGCCTCACTGTACATCAATTCTGTATAACAATAGTGCCAGGCGAGTGCTATAAATATATTTTGCTTATTCTGATTTGTGTCTTCTTCTGTCATGCATGAAATTTTATTTACCTCAGAGACAACTTGAAAACAAACCTTAAACACTGACACCTATGTACCTATTCCAGTTATTAAGGATAGGATAGGACAGACTACTAGGAAGTGTATGGAAATAAATTCCTAAAAATCACAGAATAATACCCAACCCAAGTAGAATTACAGAAGACAAAGTTCTGAGCACATCTTTCCCAAAGCAGCGTCATATGCTATATATGACCTTATCATTAAATTTTAAACTGACATGATGCTCCAAGTATGGCATAAGTGGGTATATTCTAAGGCATGATGTTTTCTCCAAAGCCATTTTCTTCTGTGACATGTAAAACCACAGAGGTTTCTTTACATGTGATTTATTTTTATCCAGCCAGAAACAGAAAGAAATGCCATCTGACTTCTGTTAGCAGAAAGAGAGCAACCTAAAATTTAAATGATCAAGTCGAAATGTTTCTGGAAAAATTAAAATTGATAAACAAAAGATTAAGACATTTTACAATGTATTCATTTTTATGTGTTAATATTAGATACATAAACCTATACATTACTATATATTGTAATGCACTATACTGTATTTAACATGATATATATTAATTTATTTATATGTGGTTTCTATAGTATACTGTACTATACTATGCCAATAATATATAAAATATATGAATATTCATTTATATATATTTTACATAATTTTATTAAAACTATACATAAATGATTATATGTAGTTATATGTACAGATATAGTATATTCATTAATGTAATATATTCACACATTCCCTAATGAATGATTTACTGTATCTCCCAAGCAGGATTTCTAGGATGTTATTATTACGTCATGCTAGCACGGGTATATTTTGCAGGCACCAGTTTGCCATCAAAGACACTAATCGTGAAATAAAGTGGTGCAGAAACTCATACGGATGTTTTGCCTTTTAAAAGTAAGTAATTGACAGCAAAGCACATTTCAAGGTCTGGTTGCCAACATACTCAATTAAACAGAATTTGGAAGAGGAGGAGGTGGAGAGGGGTGGTTGGAAACTCCCAGCCATACTAAGACTGTCAGCTATCTATTGTCAGAGACCTGGTGACGTTGAACCAAACTGTGAAATATGTGTAATTCTTCTAGCATGGCTGATAATGTAGCACCAGATTTTTAGTTTATTTCTGCGTGTGCATGTGACTGCTTTTGACCATGACAGGCTTTCATAAATCTGGTGTCATTATAGAACACACGACTTGTGTCACCACTGCTACAAGAGAAATCCGTCATGGATCAACGTGCCAGGAAAAGTCCTATTCACTATTTAAGCCCCACTTAAGCTTTCCAAATGCAGCTTGAGTGGAATTTAAGTGTGCCATAGGCCATGTTTTGCTCCCATACACAGGCAAGAATTTTACACTTTGAAAACAAACTAAAATATAAAGCATTTTCTAATGTAACACAGAGCTATCTGGAGCCACAAGGCCATGCAGAGCTAGATATCTTTGATAGTATTTTACCTTCAGTACCATGTTATTTTTTCTAGAATACAAAGCAAAAGAATAAACCAGTCCAATATTATTTTAATACTTTTAGCATTGGACCTTCAACCTACATACTATATTATATCCATCTAAACAGAGTTGTCTATACCCTTCTCAGATCACAAGCCCCTCGAGGAGGGATCATGCCTGTTTATATATTGGCTAGAGTGCTGCAAGCTACATAAGAACTTTTCTATGTGAGAGATTCATTATACTCTGAAAACTCCCCCTTTTTCTATATTTTTGTGTAAACTATACACAAACATACAGATACATATATACATATATTTGTTCACAGGAAAGTGATTATGTTTCTTCACCATAATGCTCCGTGCTTTAAGAAGCCTCTTCAAATAATACTGCAACATTCTTTTGTCCCTCACCATATTTAAATGCAATACTAACTGCTCTTTGTAATGTGTATATTATAATAAATGAAAGTGTAGGTACCTTTAAGGTAATTATAGAGTGAAAAAACAGGAAACTTGACTAATAATTTTTTACAGTCCATAGAGCCATTTATGTCACTCTGTTCTTTGCAATGAGCAAAATCTTTTTTGTGATTGATTTCAGTAAACATTCCAGCATTTGCCTCAAACCTTAAATGTCTTAACTTTACTCAGCATTGTAGCCTATTATACCCATTTGTGTTAATGCACTAAAGTAGGAAACTATGCATCTCTAGAGACCAAAAATCCCCACTGAGCTGCTTTGAATCAGTGATGTGATCCTAAAGATCTTTTTTATTCCACTGATATTAATTTTTCTCTACTTCAATAAAACAATGGAAAATAAAATACTCTCTTCATCAAGGCTCATGTACCCAACTTCATGTAATATTTCATTTGAAATTGTCTCATTTTATTCTCTCTGATTCTGTTAAAAAAAATCACTATAGTGGGAGAAAGTAAAACCAGAGATTATATTAGGCCAAGGAAAATGGTATTCACCTTTTATAGTCCCTATGTTTTATAATGAAGATACTTCATTGAAACAATGATGCATACTTCAACAGTTCCCCGGAGAGCAGTGAATCCTGTTTGGAGAGATTCATGAATATGTGCATTAGCACAATCCAACTGGAACTTGCCCTTAAAAACGAATCAGAAGAGAAGCTGATCAGTTCCCGCTTATGTATATAATCAGAAGGTTATCATATTATCTCTCCCTCCACAGGGAAAAGCAGATGCATATTCTTCTACCACTTTAAGATGAGAAATGCCAAAGGAAACAACAATCTCCCCCTCCCAACACTTTCAGCAACATTTACTGTATAAATTCAGAAAGACCTTTTAGGAGAAGAGGAGGAGAATATAGCATGAGCTTCTCTAAATGAGGATTTGTTTTGCATATGATTAGTCATAGTGTAAACCTTTAGAAAAAAAAAAATTACATCTGCATTAATTTAGTCAAGGCCATCAATAAACCTGAAGTGAGTTCAAAGACTGCTATAGATGGCAGAGAGATGAGACAAACATTTCACAGAGTCAAGGCTTGCAAAGATATACATGAAGCTCTGTGTCCTGAAGATGAATGAGGAACACTCGGCAGTTCTTGAAGCAGTAGTTTATTTAAAGTACAAAGAATTCAGTGAAAAATACTTCTGGCCAGCAGTTGGTGCCCAGCTTTCAAGAAAAATGGCAGACCACCACTAAGCTAGTGACAATGATAAAGAATAGTCACATAGATTTGCAGATTTATCTTTAGGTTTGTAGCAACCTCAGCTCTATGAAAAAGAGTATAGCGATGATACTCCTTACCACCTTTGAAAACAAACTAAAAAGAGCTACTGCCTTGGTAGTGCAAATTATTAAGCGGTCATTACACATACCAGACAGTAGCAATAAGGTTTATCATCCTAAATGAGCAATCGTTTGATCTGAGCTTGGAAAGATTAAACAGTGCAATGAAACAGGAAAAAAAAAAATTATCGGTCACCTGGGTAAAACACACCGTTTTTATTACCACCTCTTCTATCTATAGCCCCTGAGTCTGTAACACTTGTACCCATTTATACTGGTAGCTAATGGCAGTAGACACAAAGTAGAGTTTGCTTAGAAAGATGTCTTCTATTTTGTTATGGCTAAGAAATATCCCAATGCTACTGACTGGCATGTTTAATTTAAGCTGTCAAACAGTCATTACTAAGACATCTGCGAAAATGAATTGGGAGAAACTCTTACAAGACATAGCTTCCTCTCACCAAAAGCCACAAAGGTTGTAGTTTTTTTTATTTTTGGTTTGTTATTTTCAAATATGTATCAGGAGCCCAGCCTTGTTCTTTGCAGCCCAACAATCCTGCATACAAAAAGCTTTCTGGATGTCTACGGTCTTTTGTGTGCTGGAAGCAAAAATTCATTGCATGTCTATGTAGTATTTTTTTTCACTTTCAGGGGAGAGGCATTATGCATTCTAAATAAGATATATAGAGGAGGCATAATTATACCCTCTGAAGAGGATATAATCTCATAATTGTTCAGTAGAGCTATCCTCAGATTGCAACACAGACCATACTTTCATGCCTGATAGATTAGCACCGGGCTCAGCTTCTAGTCTAAGGTTATTATTTTTACTTAAAAGCTGGTTGAATCTTGTTGAATACATGTGTGTATGCGTATGTGTATGAAGTGCCCTATTTACCAGTGCAGATCTGCCTGTCTGGTTAGTTTTTATACGCATACATACAGTTGCACAGAAACCAAGCACTTGAAACACTCAACTGTATCTTTTTTATTTTTTTTCATAGTTAATAATGGCTCTTCACCGTATAAAAAGAAAAACACTTTTAACACTTTTTTTTTTTTCAATGTAAAGGTGGGGAGAAATGCCAGCAGGTCTATTTTGCTTAACTTCCTGTGGCGTAGCACGTTCAGCTCTAACCCTGCAGCTATTACCATATGTCATCAAATAACCAGCATAAGCAGATGTGCTGTTCCTCCACACTGACCCCATGTAGAAGTTTAGAGACCAGGAGCAGGGTGATGCCTATTCCTATGCCCACAAAGGCATGCAAATACCTATGCACAATGCAAGAAAGTTTTTTAAAAGGGAAGAAATATTTCAGAATACTGAATAATTCACCACTTCTAGGTCTGTATTCACTGGGTGCATCATTGCAAAACAAAAAAAATTGCATAGAATGGGAAAACCCATAAAATGTTGTTGTTTCTCTGGTTGTTTTAAGGAGACAACAATTACATATATATTTTTATGTCTACATATGCTTTCATCCCTGTGTCTGCTGAGTTTTTGAACTTGTGCAAATAGCAGTTTTCACCAGTGTAAGTGATGTCT
The DNA here is from genome assembly GCF_033815535.1 of Pezoporus flaviventris. NCBI lineage: Eukaryota > Metazoa > Chordata > Aves > Psittaciformes > Psittacidae > Pezoporus > Pezoporus flaviventris. Next base: position 36,562,566 of record NW_026892549.1, on the reverse strand, counting down.
AGTGAAGACAAAGCTTGTGCATCACAGCAGGAGGATAAAACGGGGGGGGGGGGTGATATGAAGGTCAAAGGGTAAATTCCAATTGCTGAGACATGTTTTTATGAGTTGAATCTTAACCATGTGATAAGCAGCATTCAGACTCTGAGAAAAAGGGAGCAGGAATAAGCATCTGAGGGAACTTTTACAAACCACTGTGCTGGTTTGTTAGCTGGCTGACAAAAGCCAGGTTCTTCCTTACCCGTGGTGCCTTCCTCCTGTTGTTCTAGTTTTCAAATGGAAGGTTCTTAGGTAATTAACATGTTCTTTCAGCCTTTGGAAATAGAGATGAAAGTAAGTGCTTGGTTTCTGCTGTATGCATGGAAATTACTTCTGCTTCGTACAGTGCCTTTGCTTCACAGGACGAACAGAAGAGAGAAGAAAGCCTGTATTACCTTTTTGGTAGAAAAAACGTGTGAGAAGGAAGGGCCCCATTACATGAGCTACAAGAGCACTGTGGGCAGGAACTACAAACACCGTGTACAAACAGGTAAGAGCAGCAGCTTTTGCAACAGCAGGTGTAGCACACTTTCCACCACTTCTTAACCAGCTCACTCAAATAAGATAGGGAGCAACCAAAATTTTAATCTTCTGAAGAGACCCTTCTCCTGCTGGTGATTGACAGAACTTTCTTCTTAGTCTGTTTTCTTGATAGCTCAATTAGTAGAAGTTCACAACTCCTGCATCCAGGTAAATGATATTGGTAATATCATCTTATAGATGGCTACGTTAATTGCAGCTGTGCTGTGGCTGAACTGAAGATTTGCTAACCATTGTCTCTGTAGAAGCCTATTGGTAACTCAGCCAGAGGATGAGAAAGATGGGATTTTGGTAAACAGAGACACCATCTCTGCTGAAACTTGCTAAAGATGCCTCATTAGAAGAACTTAATAAGCTGAGTGAGAAAAGTTAGCTGATGGTTGTATGTCTGGCCTTGCTAAATCAAGTTCTCTGTTGATGTAATTGTTTGATGTAAATGAGTGCATCTACACCAGTTTTGGCTTGCAAAAACATTAACTTGTTGGTTTTATACAAGTTGTAGACGTACTGCAAGTGATACCACAAATTAGGGCAAATAAAAATAATGAGCCACTTAAATGTTGTGTTACTATATATGAAAGAAGGTTTAGAAAAGAAGGTCCTCTCCTTGTCCTGTTCTCAAAGCTCTGTGAACAGTGACAGTAATTTAATATAACCAGAACCCACCCACAGTTTGACTTCTATGTTTTGACAGACAATTTGCCAGTTCCTCAGTTGCTCTAAATACGCAGTTTCTTTTCAGTCACTGGAGATACATCAATTTATTCCACTTATGGACCTAATCCAACACCTTCAAATAGTTACAGAAGATTTCTGCTTATTTTGTCCTGGTTTACAGTAGCTGCTCCATATGTTTTCTCAGATAAGAGTAGGAGATATGACATCATTTTCTCATCAATTACTGTTACAACTACCATAAGTGGCAGAAAATATGCCATGCAAGACTGATCCTGAAATAAGGACCTCAAATGAGTAAATGGCACTGACTTTTAAGGAAAATTCTTTTGAGGTTAAGTGTACGGGATTACTGCTGCCGTGTGTACAGGATTATTGCTGAAGTTTGTACAGGTATGAAGTAAATCTATTTCATTTAAACAGTAAAATTTATTAATAGGATTAATTGAAATTCACCATTTGAGTATGAGAAAAGCTTTAACATTCACATCCAAACATCGATGACACCCCCATGTTTCCTGAAGGTCCAAATCTTTCTAGGGGCTTCAAGTGAAATAAGTGAGCTTAGCAACCTAAAGAACTTATGAAAGCTTCATATTTGGCCTAGAAGAATCAAAATGTAGTAATGGGGCACATTTTTCCACTTCTTAGCTTTTCATTGCAGTATCTTTCTTCTGTACCAGTTGTATAATTGAGTTTCCCTATTTTGGAATGGGTTCACTTGACCCCAGAATAACCTAAAATATTACTAAAATTATTTTCACCGTTTTCTAAGGAAAAATGATTTCCTTTACTCCTAGTGTCAGCAAAATAATAAAATATTGTTGCTTTGCTGATAGCACACTAGAAAAATAAAAAAAAAACCTAAATAGACTATTTGCAATGCTAAAACCCGAGTCAAAGAGAAAATAAAATTAACTTTTTAATTTTGTTTAAAACAGCGATATTAAATGATCTGCAAAGTCAAACACTTTAAAATCTCCTTATTTTAAACTAGATAACATTTGACAGCATTGAAGCTTCCACACAGCTAAACAAAAGCTTTCTGAGGGAAGTTTCAGAAGGCATTTCTTATGCTTTGTCCATATTCTAAGCGCCCTCTACTGCCAAAGAAGCTGTACTACAGGGAGAATGAGCACTTCCATGCAAGCAGCAAGTAGTAGAAACCCACCCATATTGATTGATTGATTGATAGCTTGGCTTAGCGAGCGAAGATTTGGGAAGGGCTTTAACCACACTTACTACAAGCACAATGACCGAGGGCATGTGGGATATGCAAATCTGGTTGGAAAAAAGGGTGCTTAGGCAATCAGGAAGTGTCCGACCAGGACTGTCATCTCCTGAGCGATCTCAAGCTACCCATGCCCTGATCCGCCCACACGCAAGGCTGGATCTGCAGCTTACCATGCACCTTGTCACCTGCTGTTTCATCCCTCGCCTGTCGCTACAGACAGTGAGAGTGAGCCCTTCCAGCCTGCGCAGTGGATTTTTTAGGTGAGGCGCAGCGTGCACAGAACTGGCCCCATCCTCTACACCTGAGGTTTAATTGCCACGGCCTGGCTAGCTAGGACGGTGACAGCAAAATCCACAGGTCGAAGGTTTTACAAGAGTGTCCTTCTCTTAGATGGAAGACCTTACAAGGCTAGACGAGCTCCATCAGCCCGAGTTTGAACATAGGAGTTTTCCTTCTCCTATGAGGAAGGACTGTCTTCGCTAACAAAGATTCAGGATGGGCTTTACCCACAGTTTGACACTTTCTGGTATTGCTTTTCAGGCTATATGTAGTTGGACTTGAAAGATACCAGCAACAGAATGTTGGGTTGCTTTTTTTTTCAGAAGAAGAAAAAGAAAAGTAATTCCAGTGGTGAACAGAAACATGCAATCCTTCATTTCTGCTGACAATGTGGGCTCTTCCTTTCTGCAGTTTGCTGTGCTCCATTGGCTTTTTACCTATCTATAATGTCTATTTTGGCATTTGAAAGACATATTTCTCAAGAACGGCTGTGATCCTGCCTAACGTGTAGTCAAGTTTTACACATGTGCCCAAACATAGAGGGCACAAGTGTAAAACTTGAGGGATGCCTTCTCCCCATCAGGCAGAAGATGGAGAGAAGGCATCCCTCCCTGGGGAGCTGACAGGGTGTAATGGCTAGAGAAGATAGGGAGATGTAATCAACACTGCATGCACTCCTACCACAGAATAAATTCCTTCTGGGCACAGAAAGGTTTCTGAGTCAGGACTTGCTCCCATGGGAAGGACCGCTCCTCCTTCTGTGTTAGAGCTGCTTTCACATGCAGCCCAGCCCTCAGTGAACTGCTGTGCATTCCTTATGTGCCTTTTGCTCTGCATTTCTCAGCAGGATAATTTTCATTTTTAACAAGCTCTTATTGTTCAACCAGAACCAAGTTACTTAGGAGTTTCTGGGGTTTATTTTCCATGCAAAGTGGTCAGACTGAGAAAATGCAGGTCTGCAATATGTGGAGCTGCAGATTTGATTGCGAAAAGTTCTTAAAACACTGGTAAAAAAAAAAAACAACAAAAAAAAAATCTTTAGCCTTTTATAGGCTAAAAGAAATGCATTCTAATGTATTCTAGTCAGTGCATTTAACAATTTGTACCATACATAGTAGAAGAAGAAGTTGCACGTGTATTAGTGCATACTAATGCACTAATGTTTTTATTGTTTGTTTGTGGTGGTGGACATTCCAGTCACTCTGGCCAAGCTGTGAACAAACATAAATCATAACACCTGAAGTCCCTGATCAGATTAACTCTTCATCCTCCAACATGTCCTCCAGCAGTGCAGTGATATGTCCTGACAGGTTCCCAGCTCCATCTGAGGTCAGTCTGAGGCTGGGTACAGTGATGGCATCTAAATGACACAGGAATCCTGGAAAAGTGGTGATTGTGGCTATTTCTTATTGGCACAGAGGGCCCATTGGTTACCGAGGTGACCAGCAATGACGTCCAGCCCTGTCTCTGGGACTGTGGAAGCTGTTGGGTGTTTCCAGTCTCATGTATTTACAGGCATTGGCCAGGGCTTCATTATAAAGAGGCATCTGAGAAATTATATTCTTGTTAATTTTTTCCTCTTTTTTGATTTACAACATGACATTCCAAAGACCTACATGACCTGATGGTAATACTGAAAAACTATAAAAACAGAAGATCAGCAATATTCTTTGCCCTTCCTCATGAACATACAGGATTAGCTTCTACAGCATATTCTGAAGTGCTGCATCCAACCTGGTTTAGACAAGACAAACTACAAAGATAAGTTTACTATCTTTGGGAAAGGCTTTGAAATTAGTTTCTCTTTCAAAAGTATGGGATGGTACTCTTTAATGATTTTTGTAGAACTTAGCATAATTCTGGAAAAAAATAAATTAAATAAACTCTATAGTTTCACTAAATTGTAAAGTCAGTTCTTGGGCTTGTCACCTAAGATTCCTCAATAAGCAGTTCATGTTGAAAATGAACAAATTTGTGCAGTGAATACAAGGAGGCAGGTGTTCCCAACTATCTTTTCTTCTAGAAATATTCCCATGTTTTACCATGCAATTAAAATTATACCAGCCATATGAGACTGCTGAATTATTTTACACAATATATATAAACATATATGGTGCTTCTGTGCATTTAAGAGTTACAGGGCAACCTGTTCTTGAAAGTAAAGCACTTCATTTCAGTACCAGTAATTTTCAGCATAACAATGTTCCTTCAAGCTTTCCAAGAGCAGGACATCATCCCATGAGGAGCAACTCCATCTGCCCAGCAGATTTTATGATTTGAATCTCCATGTTCATTTTATCTGTTGTTTTCTGGTGAGAGTGGCAACAAAGATGTTGATCATTTCCTACTTCTAGTGATGGATTTTGTTCCGAATGCAATATTTTGAGGTGACAAATTTTATGATAGGTAGAAAAACAGACACTAAAGAGCTCTTCAATGTAGTGTAGACAGACTGAACAAGAAGCTACAACTGCAAGTAGACAAATTCAACTGAGCAAGAATCTACGTATAAAACAAAACCATAGCTGTCCTCCAAGCTATACCAGCTCCTAGTATCTTTAGATCAAAACCAGATACTTTCAAGGAAGTGACACACTAGTCAAGCAGAAATTATTTGTTTTACTGTGGAAGTAACTGTGGAATTTACTGGCTTCTGATACATTTGTAATACGTTGGATTATACTGACCTATGGCAAAAAGTCAGAGCTAGAGATATACAGTAGACCCCTCTAACACAGCTCTACGAACCCATCGGCTGCACACAGAGATGCATCAGATATTAATGACATTGGCTTCTCACAACGTGTCAGATTTGAATAAGGGACTAGATGTGAAAAGTACACATAATGAAAAAAATAAGGAAAAAAGAAAAACTGCAAGCATAGTTGTTTGCTCCATCTTGAACTCTGGTAGTTTAACTGGGCCAAACAGGAGTGGTGGAGTTTGATTTGCCAAGCTTGGTACAGCTTCTGACTTACAGCATCTCTTGCCAAACCACCATAGGTGACTGAAGAAATCCAGGACTGGGCAAACCAGTCAGCAGCAGGCTGAGGCCACTGCTAAAAAGCAGAATGAAAACACACAGCAAGAGCTAGCAGTAGGAGTGGGAAACAGTAAAACACTGACACCCCTGAGCCATTATCTCAATGTTTCTCACCTGCTCAGGTCAAGCATTCACACCAAAAGATTCAAAAAATAAAGATAGATGGTCAGAGATTCCTCCTCATCACTTCCCTTTCCCCTGCCTGTCCTGAGACCCTCATGTGACAGTTACCACCTTTCCAATACCCTAGAAAAAAAAAGGACACAGTTCACATGTTTATGGTTTGTTTTCTCAAGGAAGACCACGAAGTTTTGTAAGCTCCAGCTGTTTGAATCCAAAAGACCATGCACCCTATTCTTCCATGCCAGCCACCTGCACTTCTCATAGACATGGTCTGACAGGTAAAGAGTGGCCCTGTTCCCCATTCCTGGCCATGGACGTCACTTTGCTTTGCCTTCTATTTCAGCTTACATCCACTGCTCTCCTGCTTGGTCTTCCTCATACATACACACACATTTTATCTGTATGTATATGCTTATGTTACAGTGTCATATGGTAAGTCATATGCATTCCAGTAATACTCATTACTGCAAATAGTTTTGCACTACATAAATATTTTGTACATGCAAATACATAGCCAGCATTAATATTCCCTCACACCCTTCTCCATCCTGCTTTTCATTAACTTACTATCATGCTATTACTCAAAGGAAACAAGGGCCATAGCTTGGTTTGCTTAGCACAGAGATGCACAATTAAATGCATAAGGACTCAGAATATTACCCATGCTTTCTACACAAAAACTGTAGGACTTCAACCTTAAGAGGTGAACCTTCAGGCTACTAAGAAAATCTCAGCAAAGAATAACAAATGAAGCAATTGTATTTAAAAGATTCACTACTTCTGCTGTATTTGAAGAAGCCGTACAAACCTCAAAGTCCTCTCCATGTCAGGTTATTAAAAAGTATTTAATAAGGAATCAGACCATATAGAAGCTTCTTCTCAGCCTGATTGCAGAAGATTTCAATAACTCCTAGCTTAGATTTCAATAAGTGCTAATAGAGCTTGACATTACCATGATGAAAAATCGTACACAAAAATACTACAAGCTATAGTCCTGCTTATATCAAGCAGTAATGGGGTGAAACTCCTCTCATTTTGAAGAACTAAACAAGAGATTTTAATGAATGCTGATCAACTGCAGTTAATGGCAAAAAGATCTTATAAAACTATCTGATGAAAATAAAAATTTGCTTCGTAAATGCAGTACTGTTGATTTAATAAGATCCCTGAAGCATTTGATGTGCTTTTTTGAAGATCTGAATTGCGCATCTAGAATTGTATGACATAACTGGTTTACATTCTATGTAAGTTCACCACCAGTTGAAGACTCTTGAAGTCTGCTTGTAGGTGGGAAACTATCACCGCACAGGTATCTTTCTAATAGGTTCTCAATGGATTTTTTCTCCCCATTTTCATATTTTTATTAATAACCTGTAGAAAGCATCTAGTCACATCACTTCTGATAAAGTTTTCATATAAAAGAAAGACTGAGAAGTGATGGATAAAAAGAGATTACTCATATAAAAGGATCTGCACTGTACAGAGAGCTAGCACAGTCAAATAGGTTCTTCAATGTCAACAATGAAAGGCTGTGCATCCATAAAAAAAATACATCATATTTAGAAGAAGGGATTTCTGGGTAGTAAGATTTTCAGTTACTATTTCCAAAAAAAGAAAAAATATTCACGACAAACAGCAGAATATGTGTTATTTCTGAGTAGCCACTGTGGCTGCTATGAGTAGAGTTATGATTTAGTGAACTGAAAAGGAAAATATTTTAAGGTTATATTGCCTTGATACTGGAGCATCTGCTGTTTGTACCCAACACTGCTGTCCACATTTTAAGGAAGCTTTTTAAAAAATCAGAAAGGGTTCAGAAAAGAGGTAGAAATAAAAATGGAAAGCTGCAAAACACGAATGCAAAGATTAAATACACTGCTGGTAGAGTTACATTATTAACTTGAGCAGTTCACACTTGAGTCCACAGTCTTGATCATCCATGCCATATTTTTATTGACTCAGTCTCTGTGTCTAGTTTGGGATAAATCTACTACTTAGTCTAACAAAGGGTAGCTTAGAAGATCTGATGTTCTTGAGCTTCACCAATATTGACTGTATTATTGCGATTTGTCTCCCCTTTATATTCCTGCAGCAAAGCCAGCAAAAGAGTAAGCCCAAGACATAGATGCAGAAAAATAAGTTGTAAAATGGCACCCTGGCTAGTAAATCTCCATAATTAGAGCCTGGAAATTGCTGTATTTGATGCTCATGTTCAGGAACAAACAGCATAGATACTTCCCCTTTGCCTTCAGAAGCACATCTTTACTCAAGGTCTGTCCCTGCACAAACATCCCTGGTGTGAGAAAGCCCAGCTGGAGAACTGGCCAACTTGCATTTGCCTCTGCCACAATGAAGTATAGAGTTAAGTGATGAGTCAGAGACAAAGAAGGGACTATAGTACAGAACCACTAACTTGGCTTGAGCTACTTGCTCAAATCTGAACCTGGGCATTGCTACCAAGGTAGCAGAGGTAGGACTTTGAAGTTATCAGAGAGAAGGTCAAAAGAGCAGATTTTCTCAAATCTGTAGTTATCTACATGGGGAAGAGTACTTTGAAAAATGCACAGTTCTTCAGTCTAGCAGAATGGTATGATAAGATCCAACACCTGGAAACTGAAGTGAGAACAATTAAGACTTAGACACAAGACTTGTATTTTTAACAATGGGAGTAATTAGGCATTGTGAACTAGCACTGTGGATTGCAATGGACTTTTCATCACCAGAAAATGTTAAGATCGAGTATTTCTCTAAAAGATATATTCAGTTCAACCACAGCTGTAAGAGTAGAGCAGAAATTAATTCAGGGAAGTTCTCTCGCTTATTTTATGAGGAAAAGGAGGAGATTAGAATAGATAATTAAGTACTTCTTTTTGCCTTAAAATCCGCATAAATGTGAGTTTGAAAAGAAAAGAGAAAATGCAAAAGATTTCTGGAAAAGATAGTTCTATTAAGTAGACACAGTAAGAAATTTTATTCTGTGTACGCACTTGTCTCTTTTGTGCAGCTAGGACTCTAGCCATTACATCTGAGCAGACTTGCATCAGTAAGTGACCAGATTTGTTCAGGAGCTGGAAGACTGTACCCCCAGATGAGCTTCTACAGTAGATCTACTGCACTTCCCTAAATAACTGCACAAAGTTTGAAACAAGAAAAAACTGTCTGTTGCCTCCAGGGTCAGAAACAGGACCAGAATAACCGAGAATGAAAACTGAAGGCTTAGGTAGACTGGAGAGAACTAAGCATCTATATAGACTTGTAAGTTATATGATGGTGCCACACTTCAAAGCAATAACTTAACCCATGACTCTGACAAGTCTGTCTGCTCAATTCTCTGCCTGCTCAAGCACTGAAACGCCAGTTCAGCAGATGACCTGAACCATCCATTCTTCTTCCCTGATGACCAAAATCTAACGATATTTCCAGAAATGTCGTATTCTTTGCATCATTTTTCGTTTTTGCACACGTCTTTCAAATTTCTCAGACACCTGGAACTCTAGACCAAGGACCAAATCCTTCATCTCCCACAACAGCAATAAACTATCAGAATTAAGGATTAGAAATAGGTTGCAGCTGCCATGTATAATGCCACATGTAATGCAGAATGGAAAAAGTTAGCCTTTACTGCTTCCCTAAGAGATGAAAAATTAACCCTTCACTTGTATTTTAATAGTTAACTCTTGTTTGAAACATTTTTTTCTTCCAGTTATTTCCAGGAAGAAAATCTCAGAACTAGAGCCTACTCATGCCTCCTACCAGTTAAACTTTTAGGGGTAGTTTTAGGACTTTTGAAAAAGAAAAGTTCATATTCCCTGAACCTGTGCACTGCCTAACAATGCCCATAATCTTTTGCTCCTCATTTCATCAATTTCTACATTTACTATAATTTTGTCACATTTTAGAGATAGCTAACATTTTTTGCATGATTACCAGACCCTCTCTAATGCCAGAATGAAGGCGGGTGTATAAAGATTTCAAAGATTAGGATCACTGCATGGCTAGCACAGGTCCTATTTATTTCAAAGATATCATAGCAGCTGAGATCAGATGAGGTATTTGGGCCAGTAGGTCACAGTTTCACTGGGAGAGACAATGGTGTTTTCTGTGAGGGATCCTAATCCCAAGTAAACTAGGCAATATATCATGTTGTAAAGTCTCCCAAGCTTCTCTCATGGGAGATAGAGACGACCATCAGATATCTCAGTTCTACCAGAGCTGGCTTTTAAGAACAGCAACATTAAGTTGTACTGCAGCTGCAAATGTGTATGCAGACAAACTGAAGTAATAATTTTCATGAGCACACTTGAACGTTGTTAACACCCCTGTTAAGCTTCAGATAACATTGTTTTTTGAAAATTATATATTATCTATGTTCCTTCACATGTGAGATGACAAAAGATGGGAAAACACATTACCCCACAACTCACATGAAATTTCCACTGAAACACTCACTGCATCTTCAGCAGCAGCATGGAGTAGGTGCTGTGCACAGCCTTCTCCAGGAAGCCCCCATTCTTCACAGCACTGCCTTTTGGCGTCTTACACCCCCATGCTGCCCTTTGTCTGGCCACAAGGAATGACCATTGACGACAATGGCTCCATTCTACAAGACAGGAGCACCACTCATGCACTAAAATGGGAACTGTCTGTACAGCATCCTCTGTGGCAACTAAATGAATGTCAGCCTTGTCTTAGGCTCAATTTCTCAAATAATTTCTGCTTTATTTTAAATTGTACCTTAGCTACACATAGAACTATTTGAAACAAAACACTCTTCTGCTTCCAGTTTCAGACCCTCTTTCTAAAACCAAGCAGTTGATGCCTCATACAGACTTGCCTGGCTCATGTGTCTATGTAAGCTTCCCACAGAAGTTTCCCAAGATGCAGTCATGAAGAGAGCAGATTCACTACTTGGTGCACTGTGAATATGTAAACCTTCCTGGCACACGTGCATTTCGTGTGTACCCTCTGCTCAAATTTCTGCTGTACGTAAAAATGTGACAAGAGCATTACCAAAAAGAAAAGCAGTCCCTGAGGTTATAACTGAGATTACAGGCTTGGGTTAGAGCATAGAGAGGATGTCATCTGAGAAAGAAAAACACTCTTTTTAAAAAATCACAACTTTCAAGAGGAAAGCACAGCAAGCTTCAAACCTTGAAACAAGTGCAAGAGAATCACTGTCATTTGCTGTCCCACTGCTTGTAGGTGTCAAGGAAGAAGTGGGTCTGAATCTGGTGTCAGAAAAATGTAAGGAAACTGCAGACCAGCACAGGAGGTGCAGCTCCAGAGATGCATGGCTGAGAAAGACGCAGTGGAAAGGAGCAAGTCAAAACAAGCTCAGCTTGGGAGTCTAAAAACAGGTTTCCTCACTGTAACAAAACCTTTTGCACCAAATCATCTATGCAGCATATTCTATCCTGGAAAAATCTTTTCCCAGTTGCTTACTGATTTTTTTTTTAATTCTTGCCCTTTTTCTCAAATAAGAGACCTTATATTCAGCAATATCTTGGCACATACTAGTGCATATTAAGGAAAGAACAGGCTCAGTTCAGATTTTTCTTGTTTACAATTTCAGGCTGAATTCTGCCCTCCAGTCCTGACTCCAACAGGAGTAACACTTGTGTAATTGAATACAGAATGCAACCCTTAGGGTTTTGGTCTGACCAGGAACAGAACTTTATGTGTATTTAATTCATTTTTAGGTTTAGGCATTTTTTCAAATTGGGGCATAAGTTCTGCTCTTGTGTTAGGAATGAAAATTATTTAAAAAGGGCAGAAACTTATCTCTGGTTTCAGTACAGTCATACATCCATGCATACATACATATATAACATGGAGAGAGAAAGAGGGGGAGAAATGTCTGGAAGAGATTATTTTTAGAGAGGATATAAGCATTAGACATACTTCATTATTGTTGAAAAAGTCTTCGAATCAAACGCAGTAACAAAAGAGTCACATCTTGTTTATTGATGAGAATGCTTCAGTACTCAGCTCTAACAGGGTCCTATTGTAAGGTGGAGAGCCAGCAGCAAGCTCCCTTGGCTTCACTGAGAGGAGGATCAGGCCTTGCTGTTTTGAAGGTCACTGCATAATACATTTGTATTTACTGTGTTGAGCACAGAATGGCCTTTTTTGTACATGTTTTCTTGCCTGGAAATTTTCTATTGTGAAAATGTGACAATACTGAGGGTGGAATAAAATATACCTGAAGAAAGAGATTAACACAGTCATAATGAAGGATATTTTTATTAAGAAACTTGGCCTACTTAAGTCTGTGCCTGTGATCAGTAATAACTGACCTTCTCCCAAAACACTAGATTAATTCCCAAAAATACAGTAACCCCTAAATTCTCAAAGTTTTACCAGGCCAAGGGAAAGTGGTTTCTGTACCAAATCTGAAAGTTCAGTTGAGGGAGGGAGAGGAAAAGGGTAAAGATAATGTAAAAAGAGAACTCAAAGAAATCCATAGGAAAAATAAACAAACAAAAAACCAAAAACAAGACAAAAATACGAAACCGACAAAAAACCCTGTCTGGATTTCTACTCTCTAAAAACACATCAGAAATCTTTCAGTGCCAGTCTGGAGAGGCAGTGACGCAGGGAATTTTGACCAATTGGGGTATCAGTACAACAGACAAAATGTTAGGACATTTTAGCAGATGGGGACAAGAGGAAATTGCTAAAATGAGGTAGTATTCAATTCAACAACTGAAGTTGCCTGAGAACTCATACGTGAAATCAAACAGTAATGGTGCTTTGGTTTAAAGCAGCCACAGAGGCAGAGAAACAAAATGTGATTAATGTGCCATTGATCTTCACTAAAGTGCTAATGATCCTAGTTACTGCAGGCTTGGAAATGTATTTCTGCATCAAGTAAACAAGCAGAGATGATAACAAAACAGCAGTAGAAGAAGGGTCAAGATTAACTTCTGTACAGCAGTCATGCCCCAAAATCTTTTATAGTTGTTAGATCACATCAGTGTGTGTATGGATAACACAGCAAGCTGACACAGTGTGACTGGATCTTTGCAGACTCTCAACAAAATCTGTTGCCAAAGACTTTCAGAGAAACAAAAACTTGAAGATTAGTCATGGGCTAAAGGGAAGGTATTCCTCAGGATTAGCAGCTGATGAAAAGAAGGGAAACAAAAGGGAACAGTGAGTGGTCAATTTTCACAGAGAAGGATGATTACTGGCAGATCATCTGGTTATCTCTCTTGGGATTCTGCTCTCCAATATATTTATAAATTATATGGAAAAAGTTAAGTAGTGAGATAGCAAAGTTTACAGGCGATGGGAATTATTCAGGATTAAATCTATGTATAAAGTGTCATAGAAAACTCTTATGAATGATTTGCCAATAAAATAATAGATGAAACGAAGGGTAAAAATTTGGAGGAAAATAGATTTAAGAATATCTACAGGAGGAGATGTTCTCATCTCAGGAAAGAGATCTTAAAATTTGGGAGTCCTTTGGCAATCCAGCACAATACTATTGACAACCAAAAGGCAAGGAGAAAGTTAGGAGTTATCAGAAGAAGAATAAAAGAGAAAATGTCACTGTGTTAGTGTGTAAGTCCCTGGTACATGAATAACCTGAGCAGTGTGTGCAGTTGTGGTAAGCAATGATGAGGAACAACAAATGGTTTCTGTACAAGAAATGCCTTTGAGAGTCTCAAATATGTCCTTTGTGTATCTGCTGATAACTTCATGTCCTGCAAATTGAGCATAGCGTAAAATCATCCATCCTACCGCATATGTCCTGTGGAGAGTCTGAGCAGCACGGCCAACAAGATGTGCTCAGGATGTATCTCATCGCACAAGGTTTAACTGTCAAGCATATGCTCTATCAACCAAGCATTTCTGGAAAGAACTGGCTTTACAATGTATGTGTTGTACAGGCAGTTTGGGTAAGCACAGTAAAGCTTTGCCAGGCAGTGGACATGGACACACTGATGTCCAGGAAACTTATGCTGTGAGCATGGTTATCCTACTACTTTCCTGGGGGTATCCCCTCATATCTTCTCAACTTTCCAGGGCATCCCTATGGCTCCATGACAAGAAGATCGAAACAGTGGCTACAGAGGACTCCCTGAGATCTGCATGCTCGAGGTAGATATTGATAAAAGGCTTTTTCTGCAGCACAAGCTGTGCAGTTTTACAGAATCCTCATATTCTTACATGTATGTGTGTATGTCCACATAGATGTGCATACATGTGTGTTGGTATCCCTCTGTATGGCTGATATAGACATTAGATATATAGCTGCCTAATTGTGAAAAACACACCGTGTGTAGTAAATCATTTTGCTAAGTCAGATTAAAGGTGCTATTATTCATGGCAATGTAATACTATCTATAATTTCTGTGTTAAACTTGACATTATAAATCCTTTAATCTGAGTATTTAAAAGCTGTTCTATGGCTCATTTTTCAAACGGCATTCCGGTTAACACATTTACTGCTAATGAACCACTAACATGTTCTCTCTTTCTTAGATAATGCTGTTGACCAACATTATTATTTGTGCGTCAAATAATTATTTTTTTGCTTTTTAATTTAATTGCTTCAATAAAAATATACACCAATAATGCATTTTTAATTACACTTCCCAGGTGACCTATGCAAAAAGAGGGTTTATAATGAAGCCACAATAATTAGGCTGTCACAGTCCAGTTTGGGGCTATTGTGTAGTTGTCCTTTCCATGGCTCACCTTAGCCTGACTGGAATTCTAAAAACCATATATATTATCTCCCATAACAGTTAGAAAGGTATTAAAAATGTGTGCAGTACTGGCAGAAGCAAGCTTTCTAATTATTGTCAACTATTTCCAGTGTGACGTGGCAGATTCCCTTGAGAACTGAAACAACAGCCCACTCCAGGATTTGTAATAGGCCCTAGAGCCTAAGTAATTGTAGACAGAGCTGTTTCCCTCAGGATAGATAATTGGTTTACATAGCAGCTCAACATCTGAACTAAATCCTTTTTTTCCTATTGTCATTTCCCTGTTAAATATACATAACTATTTAGGGTATTAAATACAATGCAATTCACTATTTAATAGCAGAACAATTTGCATGAGCTACTTTACCTGGAATGCTAATAACTGTTATCACCCTACATTTCCATGCATAAATGATAAAATATTATTAAGGTGAAATGCTGTACTCCTTAATCAAGCACAACTTTCACTGAAGCCACTGGGAGATTTGCTCAATTAAATATTGCAAAACATATCTCTTAGTTTGTTGAAAGTAAGATATCATCATTAAAATATTCTACCTAATGTTATTATTGGTCAGCTTATTAAATAGGACCATATTAATGCTTTTTGCAGGTATAACCAACACTGTAGGGTGCTGATCTATTATCATCAGTTTATAAACCACTTTTATAAAATGCGCAATTACCAGAATTAATGATTAAGATACAAATATATTTACTAGCACTGCTAATAACATGATTGTAACAACTAAATGTCATTAGTCTGAGTTGCTGTATATGTAAGAGAGATACAGAGCTTATTCTTAAAACAGATTTTACTTTCGGTTTGCAAATCTAGGACTAGTACATACAAAATTATTTTAAAAACATGTAAAAAGACACTGCAGTAGTAGTGATTTCTTCCTTTAACAAAGGATGCCTTACTATTTCATGTAGTAGAAAGAAGAAAACAATTGCAGAATATTAGAATAAAACTTACTTGCTCATTTTTTCAAGGAGCATAACAAGATCCTGAGCTTGGAAGTACCGAGTACTTCAGAAATTCAGGATGCTCAGAAATCACAAGACTGCCTCCTAATCCTTGTGGTTAAGTATGATACCCAGCTGTGCAATGCAGCTAGAGGTTTTATGTCTTTGACACTAAATTTTGTTATATTGGAGTTGAAGAAGCAGGACGCTAGTAACAAGACTCATTGTACACTTTCTATTCCTTCACTGATTTCAGTGAATATCCTGGGTGCATGAAAAATTAGCATTGTGCCTGTAGCTTGTTATCTGACATATACAAGAACCGAAAACACCACATATATTTCTAGTGTCCATCATTCATCACAAGCTCAAAAATCACATGGAAGCTGTGAATTCTGAAGTGCTGATTCGTCACTCTGTGCCTGATATTAAGATGTTTTTGCGAGGTATTTTCTGTCCCCAAAAGGAAATATTCAGAAAAAGAAACTGTGGGGAATCAATTCATAAGAGTGGTCAAAATGCGATACCCTGAAGTTTGCAAGTCTTTGTAGAAATACCTAGGAATATTTCATCTTATAAGAAGTACAGGTCAGACTCTGCACACCATGACTGTTGCCACTGATTTCCGCATATAGAGCCAGTGGCTCCAGTTCTACGAAATACTCAAGTCCTTGTAAAAACCGAATAAAGTATAACAAAACCATTAAACATGGGCTTATCTTTAAATTGACGCTGAAGTTAAATTGAAGTCAAGAAGACCTAAGTCTGCATTTGCTTATAACCAAGAAGTTCTTGTGCCCAGAACAAAGCACTGTATTGTGCTGGAAGAGGCAGCACTGGCTTCCTCTTGAAAGCTCCGGGGTTGCTGTAGTTCATTCCAGAGATACAGCCGTCAACCTTAAGTATTTTAATGAACAGTAAATGTTATTGTTAAAGCAAATCTAAAACTAAAACTAATCTCCCTAACATGCTTAAATATGACATGGCATATGTTATATGTGTAGTAAGACTGAATTTCTTAGAGAAGCAGAAAGGATGAGGAAAAAAATCAGTCATGTGAGTTGTCAAATATAACCTTTTGGCATTCTAATAAACTGCTGCTTAGATAGAAATATCAAGCTATTACTAATGGCTATTAATGTGTACATGCTTCATGTAATTTTATAGTATCTTATTTTAATATCTGTAATTGTAATGAATTGCAATTTAGGAAGGAAACAATTTTCATTTACTTTATATAACATAATTATGGACCAAATTAACCCCACACTAGTCTTAATTACATTTAGTTTCATTTGGCTGATCAAGCAATTAATGTGCCACTGTATTTTGGAAGTAAAAACCAAGTTGTTACGGTCTGTCTTCAAAAAACATGTACTCATCTCAAGTGTAGACACTGTGTAAAACTGTCCTTTGGTATACTTTTTTTTTTGGTTTACTGTACGTCTGTATGTTGCAGCACAAGAATGTGAGTATAATGAGGCCCTTCTGCACCTGGGGTCCTGTTATACTGTGCTGCTTAATAATCTTCCCTTCATGCCACCCTTTAGCTGCTGTTCTCAAATTGTACTTGTGCTTTTCTCTTTTAATTGGGAACTAATTTTAATTTTGCCATTAGAGATGATAAAAAAGCCCACATATAAACTTGTATTTCCTCAAGCCTCTGTACTGTCACTCAGGCTTTTTTGAAGTCAAGGCTGGAACTAGCTCTTTTTGCTCTTCTGGCTAAAGAATAGCAGAGGGAGAATATTTTTAAAAGCCAAGACAAGAAAACCCATAAAATATTGAGCTGCATACTGATGTTCATATTCGGGTTTTCCTCAGCACTCTAGTGAAATCAATGTCCGTAGAATGACAACACAAAAAGAGTGCAATGGCTGTAGGATCTGGCCCATTAGCATTTAATACTATCAGTCTGTCTAACCCTTTGAAGTAATTGAGAGAGAAAACGGCCCTTTGCAATATAGGTATGTTGTGAATCTAATTGGGGTAGTACAAGGTTATTTAAACACAATTCATAAGCAGGGGCATTCTCACAATAACATAGGCATTGTATTATCTATTTAAGAGGATTTGGGGATGCTTTCAGAAATCATGGGATTCATGTCATAGCAATCTCTTTATGTTATTTTCAAAATTTGGAAAAGCAGTGACTTTTCTCATGACCTTCACATTTCTCAACGGAAAACAGCAGTGCATTTAATAAAACAGCATTTTATTAATGCTGCTATTTTTAGAGATAATTTGTGTAGTCTGGTTTCTTAGATGTGCTTTCCAGCAACTTTCTTCCATTTAGAGGGTGGATGAAGCACCAGTCTACAAGGGACTGTATCATTTGTCTTGAGTGCATGGTTTTACCACTGGGATTAACGCTTTCCTGGACCTCAGGAAAATCTGGGTCTTAATGTACTCTTCAGCTGCTTCAGACAAACTCTAGCATTTTCACTGAAGGAATTCAAAGCCATTTGTAAATCGTTTTTTAGTGTCTTTAACTGCAATTCTGAGAAAGCAGTGGCTTTACATTTTTTCACTCCAGATAATGCTCAAAGCTAAATTTCTCTCCCCAAAGAACATTAGTCAAACTGACTTTGTGGGGTTCTTTACACAACTAAAATGAGTTGGATTTGACCTTTCATTTTCAATTAGTCTGGATGACAATCATAATGCATATCATATTATATTCATGTCAAAAGCTAAAAGATCTCCCCCCCCCCCCTTAGTAGAAGGAAAGGTGGCTCTTTTTTCCCTATGTGTTCGTTGTAAATTCTCCTCTTTTCAGCTATAAAGGGTTGATAAATATTTGGGCAGAAAGAATGTGGAAGCATCAGAATCCATGCGATAACCAAGGTTTTCCCAGATTTCCACTATTGGAAATGACCCATCAGCCACTCTTTCCACTCAACAGTGTGACCAAAGCTGTTTGCTGGTGGAAAATGTGGGTGTCCTCCAGACCAGGCTGGGGAACAGGCTGCGCACCACGACTTGCAGCAGTTTATCCTTCTCATGCAAAAAAGTCTAACCAAGGTCACCTCATCTGGGGTTAGCTGCTGAAGTTCAAATGCTGCTCTGGACAATGTTTAACAAATAATAAAAGTAAATCCAGCCTAAAGTCACTCATAACTTCTCAAATGTAGGAGAAACTAATCTCCAAAATAGATAAACTGTATCAACTAGATGACACAGTAGTTTTTTGAGAATCAGAAGTCACAGTGAAGTGTATCTTCCTGAACACAGATTTGGGAGAGTTCATGTGGAGTGTGAGAGGGAGGATGAAGTCTGGCCCTAAAGGAATAGTCCGATCAATTGGGATAAACTTGATAGGAATTTTGCCATTGATTTCATTGGTACAGGAATTTTACTCTCACATGAAGCTTCATGCAGTTAGAAACAGATGTTAAAGATGGAATTGATTATACGTGGTTTTCCCCTAAATTCTCTCTAGTAATCTTCCTAAACCAAAAGAAGGCAGTATTTTCTAATTGCTGTTAGGTACTACATTTAAGTGAAATTTATATGGCAAAGCATAGATACATTCTGATGCTTAAGTATACTCATTATCAAAGCAAAACACAGCATAATGAATTGCAATTGGTTCCTATCTATTTTTTCTGTGTAAATATTTTTACAAATATTATTTGTAAGACGTTATTCCAACATAGTCTGCTACTTATTTCAGAGGAAATTAAGGAGCATCCTAAATAGTACTAAACTACAACTGGTAAGATAAAGATGACCTACCTTTCATCATACACTATCCTTAATTTTTTTAATTCTAATTTTAGTTTGTACATTACATATATACCTTTATTCATTAGTTTGCAGAAGTCAGTCGCTCAGTTTGAGTTGTCCAGTCAGTCTTTGGTGAAAATTAGCTAACGTTCTACTCTATTTCACACTCAAAGCACTTCCATTATGGTTGTATAATGGTTGTACCATCAATAAAGAGTATGAATCCAGTTATGTGGAGACCTCGGCTTAACCTTTCCATATGCTATTGATATTTATAGAGCTTCTGACATAATCAATTAGCCTGAAAACTGGCACTCATGGAAGGTAAACCCATATAAAGGAGCCATTGCATCTGCATTTTCATTAACCTTTCAAATATGTATGTAGAAAATAAAGACAAATGTATACCATATGTAATGTATGCTAATCCCGCAAATTTTCTAATGATATAGCAGATCAGGAATAAACTTGTTGAGTGGTATCTTGATTCCTAAGTTCTATAGCTGCTTTCATGAGTGTTTTAATCTTCAGCCAGACATCTAAAAACACACTGAAAGTGAAATGAGATTAGCTGACTTCTGTACAATACACTTCCCAAAGAGTACTGAATTTAAACTCAGATGCAAAGCCTGGTTTGTATGGTACTGTCATGGTTTAAACCCTAGCCAGACAGCTTGATGGCATCAGGGTACACTGTGCACCGATATCTACTAGAGCCTTATACTTCTGTGGGACTGATGTGCCAGGCCATCTGATCCACACAGTCCAGTAAATCTGATTGTCCCCTACCTCCACCTGGCTGGAGACAGGGCCCCTCTAATGGTCATCACAGCATTGGACACTTAAGTCGTGGTGAAAGGGATTATTCTTCATTATCACAGGAGCTGGAGTAAAATCAGCTCTTCCACTCCATCTGGGAAACTGCTCACCAGAGACTGAAACCATAGCTCTCATGGGAGAGACTCTAACTTGCAGTCAGTTGCTAATAGCTGAAATAGCATAGACAGAATTTGGGAAAGAAATAATAAAACACACAACATACAATTCCACATGACCACTTAGTCACATAAGAAATGAATCTGTAACAGAGAGAAATGGAGTTTTGGTAGGTCTTTTTTTTTATTCTTTTAAGCAAACGTATTTGTTGTCTTCCACACAGAAGAGGATCATCCTCCATATACGTTTTAGGGGAATACGTAAGCAAGCTGTTTTTGTCTGACCCTGAAACAGGAGATGAAACAGATGAGGTGGAATACTAAGTTTGATGTGGTTCATGGGAATTTATGCTCTCGTTCCACTGACATGCTGCATAAGTATACTTTTGCTTTGTTGGAAGATTTACTCTGTTAAACACTTGATTTTCTGTTACTCCCTTGAGTGATGGTTCAGAATATGATCCATGATATTTTAGCCATTTTCTAGAATAGAGATTTAGTCATAATGGAAATATTTTCATCTTGAGAGAACAAGCTATATCTGATTATTAATTAAAATTACTACAGTAGAGCAGTTGCCTTGGCCTATATGGTCCCACTCTATAAATGAAAGTCAGAAGGAAGAGATTTCTGAATAAATGACTATAGGAGCAAGAAAGGAAAGCAAGTCCAAGGTATTACTTCTTTTGAAGCCACAAGACTGATTCTGAGCATCTCAGGAATGACAGCCATGGCTGGCTAGGCCATCTTTGAAAGGAATCAAAAGGATTCCTGACCCAAATAATATGAATCATAGAATCATAGAATAGTTAGAGTTGGAAAGGACCTTAAGATAAAATCATAGAATAGTTAGGGTTGGAAAGGACCTTAAGACCATCCAGTTCCAGCCCCCTGCCATGGGCAGGGACACCTCACACTAAACCATCTCACCCAAGGCTCTGTCCAGCCTGGCCTTGAACACCACCAGGGATGGAGCATTCACAGCTTCCCTGGGCAACACATTCCAGTGCCTCACCACCCTTACAGGAAAGAATTTCTCCCTTATATCCAATTTAAGCTTCCCCTGTTTAAGTTTGAATCTGTTACCCTTTGTCCTGTCACTACAGTTTCTAATGAATTATCCATCCCCAGCACCCCTATAGCCCCACTTCAGAAAGCTACTGGAAGGCTGCTATGAGGTCTCCACGCAGCCTTCTCCTCTCCAGGATGAACAGCCCCAACTTTCTCACCCTGTCTTCATACGGGAGGTGCTCCAGTCCCTGATCATCCTCATGGCCCTCCTCTGGACTTGTTCCAACAGCTCCATGTCCTTCTTATGTTGAGGACACCAGAACTGCACACAATACTCCAGGTGAGGTCTCACAAGAGCAGAGCAGAGGGCCAGGATCACCTCCTTTGCCCTGCTGGTCATGCTCCTTTTGATGCAGTCCAGGATACAGTTGGCTTTCTGGGCTGAGAGCACACACTGAAGCCGGCTCATGTTCATTTTCTCATCGACCAACACCCCCAAGTCCTTCTCCGCAGGGCTGCTCTGAATCTCTTCTCTGCCCAGCCTGTAGCTGTGCCTGGGATTGCTCCGACCCAGGTGTAGGACCTTGCACTTGACACGGTTAAACTTCATGAGGTTGGCATCAGACCACCTCACAAGTGTGTCAAGGTCCCTCTGGATGGCATTCCTTCCCTCCAGCGTATCAACCGAACCACACAGCTTGGTGTCATCGGCAAACTTGCTGAGGGCGCACTCAATCCCACTGTCCATGTCAGCGACAAAGATGTTGAACAAGACCGGTCCCAACACCGATCCCTGAGGGACACCACTCGTTACTGGTCTCCAGCTGGACATTGAGCCATTGACTACAGCTCTTTGCACATGGCCATCCAGCCAGCTCTTTATCCACCGAATGGCCCACCTATCAAATTGATGTCTCTCCAATTTAGAGACAAGGATGTCATGTGGGACAGTGTTGAATGCTTTGCACATGAATACTCTTCTACTGTGCAAAGAGGAATATGGTGAGGTACAACAAAAGAGAAATACAGAGGGTTATAGGCAGGCTTGAGTAAA
This sequence comes from Pezoporus flaviventris, assembly GCF_033815535.1. Lineage (NCBI taxonomy): Eukaryota > Metazoa > Chordata > Aves > Psittaciformes > Psittacidae > Pezoporus > Pezoporus flaviventris. The sequence goes on along the minus strand of NW_026892549.1, from coordinate 36,540,218 downwards.
GGACTGTATGAGAAAGTATCCACCATATCTGTTATCACCTTTCAGGTCTTACAATTGAATCTACTTGTAGTAACCTGTGGGCTACAGTCTAATATATAGTATCTAACAGTTACTAGTATAGTAATCTAGCATTCACTGGCAAACATGACACTCACCTATTTTTGGACACAAGTCATGTGAATCGCTTAGGGAGACTTAGGCAGATGGGGTGAAATTCCCCCCACTACAGCTGAAAGCAAAATTCACATAGACTTCAAAGGGGCCAGATTTTCCTCAAATCATCAAAGGATGTTGGGTCCTTCATAATAATACCTTTACATATGCATAAGTACAGGCTAAAGAAAAATGGAATAGACTATATGTAAGGAAGAAAATGTCCTGAGAGCCTGTATATTTAGTACACAATATCTGGTCTGAGTGGGCTGTTTGCAACAGCAATCGCTTTAGTTGCAGGACCACAATGCAAGACATTTGGGTGAAAGGAGTGAAATTAGTTCATTAATTAAAGAGATATATGGCTGTTACATTTGAATAGTAGGGCTAGAAAATGTAATAGACGGAAGGCTTTCTAACTCATAAACAGTGTGGTGTAAATGAAAGGCTTGTAACAGTCTAGCAGTCTGATGGGTTTTTGTTTCAAATCCCATCCTACACACTTTAGTGCAGCTCTAGCCTTTTATTAAAATGGGAAAATATATTGTTTATAAAGGCTACTCTTGACAAATAGCAACCAAAGAAAGGTGCAAAAAATGTATTGTTTCTATAATCACAGATACACTGTAAAACAGAATAAAATGATAAATACAGAGCATAATTGTTTGTTGTTGCTATCTGTCTGTGCCCAGTGGCAAGGAAGTCCAAATGAATTACAAAGAAATTTTTAATAAAAGAAGAAAAAAAATAATGGGCTCCATAACCTGAAAGAACTTTGAATAAAAAATGTCCCCTGAAACTGAAAGTCCCTTTAAAAACTCTGCACTTTCTTACCGTTCTTTGTTTTTTTTCTTTCCCCTGCTCTTACTTAAAAGCCTCTGGGTGATTTGTCCTATTCCCTGCCCAATAACGGCCAAACCATTGTTTTAGGGAAGATATTTTTAATGTTGTATATTTTACTTTTTTGTTGTTGTTTTTTTCTTTTCCTTGGACATTTCATCCACACACCGCAGAAAATGTGAACATAAGCAGCTGCAATATGAGATGAACTCTGAACACCAAATAGGTAGGCCCTAGAGGGGAGGAACTGAAATATGAGCTGCTTATTCTTGGAGCCCTTTAAACCCTACAATCTGTTTTAAATTATTTTGGTGCCTCTATTTAAAGGTTAAATTTTTGTTGTTGTTGTGAGCCTTAGTTTAGTAATACAAAACCTGGGCAACATCAGCATAGAGTCAATTCACAGATTACACATCCAGGGTCTTTCTTGATCCTGCCTAAAGTGAAGCAGCATGTTTATACTTAGCAACACATTTTGACATGAATGAACTTTTCACGTCTCTGCTCATAAAATAAACACGTACATTCAGCAGGAAAAAAAATCATCTCACTCAACAATCCGGCTTACATATGTTATTTACAGACCATATGTCGAAATCTAAATATGGTTATGGATATGCAGAAATTATAGATATAAAACATTGACTTCAGAACTCTGCATTAAACATCAAACCTTTTACATCTTTCATTAAATCCTTTCTTTGTGCTAAGTCTTTAACACATTAGATTTCACTAAAAAAAAAACCCCAAACTGATTTTTCCCTCCATCTCTTTCAAGCGAAGTCTTGGCACCTAAAGCATTTTTTATGTTCTGTTTTTCCTTCGACAGTATTTTGTTTCAGGGCACTCATAATTTGAGCACTAGGGCTTAGATGTCAGCATTAACACTGTTTCGATGGCTGCTTTTTGCCACTGCCACTTTGAGTTCAGCTCTACTAAGTGCCAATGGGACATTCCTAAAGGCCAAGACATTTTCAATAAATTAGCATTGAGACACTGAGTCTTTGTATAGCATTTAGGTGAAACTTGATTCAAAATGCATATTTGAGGATTTCTGATAATGCTTTCTTTGTTTTTTATGCAAATGTAAGCAGCTTTGGAATCTCTTGAATTTATATGATCAAAGATGACCACCATGAATGTGTCTGGAAGCATTACCAAATGACAGAAATACTAGAGACAGTTATATTACAAAGTTTAAAATAGGCATTTTCTTAAACTGTGCCTTCTAAAGAACACTTTTTTTTTGACAATTCATTAACTTCATGTATTTTTAATCAAACTAATTTTGAAGCATTGTATTTGACAAGATACACATCAAATGGTTACCGCTGGCTGGGGACTCAGAGACTTCTAAAATATAACAATTAAAAGCTTTATGCTCCTCTCAGTGGGCAAACTAAACTCTGCTACAATTAATTAATATGAAAATTACACACTTTTAAATATCTCAGTATAATTTTAAAGATATTAAGTAGCATGGCATGCAATCCTTCCACTGCAACTGTGACCTGAACTTAGTGCATAGATCATTTTATTCAAACAGTGATAGGAATGCTTTCTATTTTCTTCTGCTGGGCTGTTTTCTTTCAATAGCTGCGATCAGCTAAAGAAGAGAAGGTTTCCTGCAAGGATGTCTGAGTTGCATAAGTCCAATTCTCTATGTAAAGATCAGAAAAAATATTATGAAAATGAAGAATAACTGGTTTTAGTAGTCCAGATTAATATCAAGGTACATTATGCCACAGACAGAAAAATGTTATATACCTTAAAAAAGTGGCAATTTTATCTGTCCCTCCAGATGTAAGTTTTGTGGGTTTATTTTATGTTAACACAAGCAACAAAGAGAAATCAGAATATAGTCAGCAGAGACTTGAATTTTACAAAGTTCTTAAAATTGTTTTGAAAACAACTTATTTTGTGCTCAATTCTTTTTTTGCTTTATTCATTTCCCATTGGTAAAGCATTCAGGACACACATGATTCACTTCCACCAGTGTTTACTCCCTGCTATGTTGCAGTGGACTATGGACCCAGGCCATGCTGTCTGCTATCGTGATGTTGTGGTGTATATGCTCATTTTGTCTGGTAATGCCCCCCAGGCAGAATAACATCAATGTGGTCAAATCTCCCATAAAGCCTAGGAAGAACTACCAAGAGGGAGTAAAGAAGATAGTAAGAAAGGAAGAAGGAAAGCTATCCACAGCAAGCACAAGAAACATATTATTGCAAATTAAGAAATGTGAAATTTGATACAGTTCACCAAGGTCTCCCTTTCAGCATGTTTTCCAAAATTCTATTCCTCATGATGTTTCTACTAAAACACATATATTCCTATTATTTTTAGGATGAATCTCTGTGTCACACCATTGGTAGATCTCCATGAAAGATTCAAATAATTATTTTCTATATAATATCCCTAAATTATTTTTTCTACATATTATTACCAAGTGTGTTTACAGATTATTGAAATTAGACAAAATGGAATTACAGTAGACAAGGATTGAGACAATAGGCTATTGACTAAAACGAGATCAGTTCTCTAGATGACATTAAGCTCTGTGAAGAATATTCTGAGAAACTTGCCAAAATGCATCATGATTGGGCTAAATCTGCGGGCTAATATAGCTCACTCCTTGACTGATTCTGACAGGGGGAGGTTATCATCTAGACAGAGTCTACTGCATGCTCTTCTGTTGAAGAAACATTGCAAAAGTGAAGCTTTGCAGTTACTTAAATTTAATTCCCTTTTATTTATTTATTTATGTTCTAGAAGGAAAAAAACACCCGAATGTTTCCCTGTCCTAATCAAAGAACTCAATATATTGGTAAATTCAGAAGGTACAAACTGCCACTTGCTGCATTATTTGTGGTGTCAGCTTAGAGACAGTTGATGAAAATGGGATTTTTTCTCTTGAATTCACTGGGCTGCAGAACAAGCTGAAAATGCACAGCAGCAAGAGAAAAGTTTCCCTCATTTAAGTTTTTCAGGTTCTTTATACACAGATGCACAGTATCATGTGTTTGGGTTTTTTTACAGTTTACCATAATTATGTCTTTACTTGAAATTCATATTTAAACCGTTGCATGGTTGTCATGGAATTGTTGGTAATGTGTGATTACATTATGTTGTCTTTTGCCAGGACACTTGTAAATAAGACATTATCCTTGGAGATTTTCTTGGCTGAAAATGTGAGTAATTAAAAATGTAAACAAATATTATCCATTACATATGCCACAATAATAAATACTTCAATATAATGCAAGTTAATGATTCTTTAGGGATACAGCCTAATCCTGTTACAGAGTGTTTCATAGGTGTACAAACAGTTAATCATTTAATATTTTAACGTACATATTATATTAATACAATCTATTTCTCAGATACAAAAGAGCAGCATCCCTGTCCAAATAATTATAGAGCACGAAGTGTAGGAGAGGCAAACACAGACAGAAGCCCACAAGGTACTTAAGACAGTTCTTGGTCTGCTTTTCAAATGGGTGTTGGATAGGGGGAACAGGCCCCCAAAAGGGGGCATTTCTTTTGCTTTCCTTCCAGTAGAGAAGTTGTTTACCTCTGGTAGGGATATTTCTATCCAGAGTCTGAGGGGACCTGACCCAGCAGGGTTGTGTCAGATCCAGCCAGCCTTGCCCAGGGTGCTGCTAAGGGAGCTGGGTGCTGGGCCCACAGCACACCTTCAGCCACAGTGGCATGGGAGAAGGGCACAGATCTGCTGGAAAAGGAATTGAGATGCAGCAGCCCTTTTTGCGACAAGGTGGTTTGTTTCATTTTTTTTCAGATCTTGCTCTCAGAATCAAAAAGGAAACCAAATTAGAACAAGGCATAGTCTGATCCTTTAAGCACTGGGGGACATTTTCAAAGGCATTAAGGGGTAATTAATCAGCCAAATCCTCTTGAAATGAAATGACATTTCATGCTAAATTCCCCCAGGCTGTATTCCCCCCCCCCCCCCCCCCAAACTGTAACACCTTAGCTACAAATCTTCATTCTTCCAGCGACTTCGTTTATCACCTTGATGAAATTGCTAAAAATATTTGCTTTTGTTCCCCCATTGGTACAAGAGGAGCTACAGTTCTCTCTTCCCTACTTATGCCCTTTCTAAACTTGTGTCTGGCGTGTTCTTGAATTCATTTTCATGTCTTTCCTTATGCTTAATTTAACCTCTTGGCAAAATTTGCCAAATTGCCTTTTTGAATTGATACTGAAAACTCCTAAACAATCTCAAAAACTTTTCAATCATAATTTGCTGTAAAAAGAGAGTGATCCTAGGAATCTGTATAAGGACACTGTTGAATCATTCTTATGCCAGGCACTTAAACCTTGCACAGAAGTGCGCTTTAATTACGTTTAAGTCATATTAGCAGGTAGGTCTTATTAGCTGCTCTAGGGATTTGAAGGCTTTTCCAGATGACAAAGCTTATAGCAAAAATCCAGGGATCAGTTTTGGAGAAGAAACAAAGACTAGTTTATTTGATGTCTTTTTTTAACAAAAAATGTTTTTTTGGGGGTTCCTTTTCCTTTCCTTTCCTTTCCTTTCCTTTCCTTTCCTTTCCTTTCCTTTCCTTTCCTTTCCTTTCCTTTCCTTTCCTTTCCTTTCCTTTCCTTTCCTTCCCTTCCCTTCCCTTCTCCTCTCTTCTCCTCTTCTCTTCTCTTCCCTTCTCTTCCCTTCCCTTCTCTTCCCTTCCCTTCTCTTCCCTTCTCTTCTCTTTTTTCTTTTCTCTTTTCTTTTCTTTTCTTTTCTTTTCTTTTCTTTTCTTTTCTTTTCTTTTCTTTTCTTTTCTTTTCTTTTCTTTTCTTTTTCTCTTTTCTTTTTTCTCTTTTCTTTTCTTTTTTCTCTTTTCTTTTCTTTTTTCTCTTTTCTTTTCTTTTTTCTCTTTTCTTCTCTTTTCTTCTCTTTTCTTCTCTTCTCTTCTCTTTTCTTTTTTCTTTTCTGGGATGGGATGGGATTCCAATAAAGAATGGGCAAGGGAAAGCAGCCTGTGCTCATTTCCTAGGCTTTCTCAAGAGGCCGTGATCAGCTCTCTGCTGAAGATGTTGTGAGGATACTTCGTAGCTATCCTTGACTTATATTGCTCTAAGAATACCACCTGACTTATAAAAAAAGTGATGGGATGACAGGTAGGCAGCAACTCCACCTGTACACTATACCAATGAAGAGTTTTAGTCAAATCAAAACCAAAAATTCCAGAATGACATGGTCATGCTTAACCAGCATAGGAATTCTGCATTATTTACAGAAAATCCTAACTCTGTTTTTTACTATGTCTCCAAAACAGAATATTTTTGCCTCTAAGTTCTGTCTTTCCAAAATTGTGTTACCTATTGCCTTTAATATGCTGCTTTGCTTTATCTGTTGGAATGCGTCTGGTATTGAATCTCTGATGTAAGATGCTTAGTCTCTCTTGTGGTTTACAGTAAATTCCCAATTTTTACCATGAAGGCATTACTAATCTTTAGGTTTGGGATGTTTTCTCTCAGATTCTTTGATTTATGTCTGTTTACAGAAGGGCTGACTCACTTCCTTTTGTGCCTCCTCTCCTATCACGAAAAGGCAAAGGAAGGCTTGGTACAGCTGATAATTGATAACACCACCCTTGGTTTCTTTACAGCTACATAAATATATAGAAATTCCACAAACTGTAAGCAATAAAACCAAAGATCAGCTATTACCTTATTCTAATCAGGAGTTTACCAATAGCACATACTTCAAAATATTGTTCAGGAGCAAAGCTATTGGAGTACAGCCCACAGTGCGTTCAGCACAGTGTGGTAAATGAAATTCCTGAAGACAGTTAATGTACTGCGGTCTGAAGCCAGCTAGTATCAGATGTTTGCTGCCTCATTTACTTCGATTAATTGCTTCAGTGGGGATAGACCAAAGGGTAGGCCAAAAATCTACGTCAGGGAAGGCAGAACTGTGATATGCCATCTCTGTGCTTAGGAAGTAAACACACTATGAAGCTTTGCTGTCTTCACTCCCTTTGACGCTCTCAAACTTTAAAAGGAAGATCCATCATACTGTTAAAAGTAATGCAAAAAAACCTGACAGACTCATGGTCTTGTTTACTTTGTTCAACAGATACCTTCTTTGGAGAAAGACTTGGAAATGCTCTCACCAGTGATCTGGGATCACTGGGTTGTTTTGGCAGTGTTTGATTTCTTATCTCCCTGACTTTTTCTTTTGCTGTCAACTCTACTGCGGAGTTCCTGGTGCTGTTTTCAGGCTTCAGCCTCATGTCAGTCACAACTTCTTCCCCTATTGCCAATTCTTTCATTTCATCCCTTGTCCCCTCCTGCTACCTCCTGTGAGTGACACTGCTGCACAGGCACCACGTAGGAGGCAGGGAGCAGTGGGAAAGATGTGTGCTTACATATCATAGCTGAAATTATAGATCTTTCCAGTTCGGCTGTGGGTGATCACACCACCCGCTAAGCCCACAGGAATGGAGCCCTGGGTGGTGATTTCAGCCATAAACTTTCTGGTTTGTGGTGTTTACCTTTGCTATCCCGTGTGACAGGTTTCCCTTCTGAGCAGTAGCCTATGGCACTTGGCTGAGGAGACAAGACTATAGTGCGATGCAGTACACAAAGAGTGACAAATTAAAATGACAGGGCTGTCTTACAAGATTGGGATCTAGTGAAATGAAATATTTCTGGTCTAGATAGAGGCTGCTCTACATGGTAATACATAGGAAAAGCCAGTGCAATTTTTAAATACCTTTAGCATAACTTTGTCACTGTCCTGGCAGTATCATGTCATGTCTTCCCCAGGTGGGGCTGAAAGATGAGCTGGGGGAACAGCATTTACAAAAATAGCTCCATAAAATGATTTATAATGGAAACATTCTCCACTTTTATCTCTGTTAGCTGTGTTAATGGCTGGGGTAAAGTGAATCTAAAGAGCTGTCTTGAGCTGAAAAAGTCATATGGTGAAAATGTCTTTACAATGAAATCCCACATATTATCTGATGCCAGTTTTTCCCTTTAATTCCAAACTGAGTAAAAAAGTTTAAAAATCATGTACACATGCACACTATGCTGTACTCCGATTATCAGATTCCTGTTCTCCTAACTAATAAAAAGAGAATGTGCCGATTTCTCCTATGAACATTTCATAATCCTGAGTTTTAAATTCATTGTTCCATATTTTAAATAAAGGCTTGAAAATTACTTTGAAGAGCCCTTTTCTCCCAATGGGTCTCCAGTGGATACACACAAATGTTTTGTATTCTTAAACACAACACTGGTGTACGCAAATGGATAATTGCCTCTACAACTTAGGTATCTAAATCTCAGCTTTTCAAGTGACATTTTGCATGCTCACTTGTGTGTAAGATTACAATGAGGTTTCAAGTGTCCATACTGCATCAAAATAATTTCTGAAATGCTTATGCCTCTGTTTAATTAAGTTGAAGTGAAATTCATATTATTCAAGCACTGTTAAATCAGACTGAATTTAGTGAATCTGAATGTCACGCTGTAGCATGATTTTAAATTGACTAAAATATGCGGCATTTTAAAGTGTTTGCTTGCTTTCTGTTTGAGGAGCAAAACCCAGGAGTTTTGCAGAGCTACCCATGGAAAATTAAAGGCTGTTTTTCTTATTACTTAAAGGCAGGAAGCTCTGTGTTGATAGAAGAAAAAGAAACTCCTCTCAGAGATAAATCAATTCTTGCCTTGCAAAAAAAAAAAAAAAGGTAAATAAAATTCTAAATTAATTTCTGAAGCACTGTAGAAACTCAAAGATGTTTCTCAAGTGAAGTAATATCTCACCAGAAGTACAACAGTAGCTAAGTAAAACACAAATCGTAGCCCACCCACCCCACCTTCTGATTTCATCTTAACTTTAGAGCAATTTCAGTCCATCACTGTACATGTTGAAAGGGATCCCATTATTAAAAATTCAAAATATTCTCCATGGTCTTTTATTCTAAGAACTCCCGAATGCCTCAATGTACAGAAACACACATTTTTAATGAACCAAATGGACTTGTTTTTATAACTGACAGAAGGTGCTGGGAATTAGAACTGGGGGAGGGGGGAAGTGGAATCAGCTAATTAAATCTTAAATCACCAACAGTGAACATAATTTCCTTGCCCAGTCACTTCCAGTTTCACCACATTCCTTGTCCCAGTCTCATACTTTATTTCCTTTCCTGGTTTGGCTTTGTTACCTTTGAATTTTAATTAGATAGCTTCCTCCATACTGCCTGGGTGCCACTCGGTAATGCATGTCATGGTGTGTGAACACAGCATTGACAGGCTCATTGCTGTCAGCTCCTGTGCCCCCAGCCCAACTCCCCATGCTGGGAACTGCCTTCCTTTGGAGGATCCAGCTCCACTCCAGTAGCCCTGGGCTGCAGCAGGCTGCACAGACTGCACAGGCAGGATCTGGTCACGTACAGAAAGTGTGTGCGGTGTGACAGGACCCTCTAGGAGTTTTAGCAGCTAAAATGGAACTGAATGGAACGAATCATGTGCAACTGCAAATTTGCAAAGGTTACAGCACAGCCAGATTTTCATGGGGATAGGCTGCATGCCTGCCCAATTTCAAATTGCTTTTAAAATACCCAAGACCAGTGGGTCTGGTAGGAAAGGAATTTGCCAGATTTCACCAGGATTTTTATTTTCTTATTTTTTATAAGCTAACCATATTCTTTGAACATCTGAATCTTCTGAGATGTTGTCATAGCAAAATGCACCTCAGACGGTTCAAATTTGGCAAACACTTGGAAAGCAGAGTTTTAGAAAGGGAATTGCTGGAAAACCTTAACAAGAAACAAAGCTAACAACCCAGTCAATGTTTACACTAAAAGAACAAACAAATAAACAATTGTGCCTTTTAGTAGCCTTGACAGTAAATCTAATCAGCATAACAGATTGCAGTAGATCTCTTTCCCATAAAAGTGAAAGTTAAGAAAGGTGGGTCTTGAGATTTTACTAGCTGAAGAAGAAGGGTAGTACGTATTGCAACATTCCAAATATAAGTGGAGAGTAAAACACTGCTTTGCAGAACACACAACTGCATTAGATAGTTTTATTATTTGGAGATAACCGCTTTCAAACTGGACTCCTATTATTCATTATGCCATAACCCCTCCTGCATATGACAAAAACCTGCATATTTGATATGCAGAAACTTCCTTTCTGCACAGGGCTTTCCCAGATTAGAAGAAGACTTTCCTTATAACATTTAGGCAGTTGCTGCAAGAATGCTTTAGGTACCATTGCAACCCTATTCTGGGGGGCAGAAGACAGGAGCAACAGAAGGAGGACCTGGGGAGAAGCCTTTACATAGATCCACTGATCAGCACAAATAATAAAAGGGCCATTGCTGCAGCTGTAGCCACTGAGCTGCAGAAAGAGTCATTTTTCAGTGGGATGGAGATTTCAGGGGCTGTTGATCCACATTCCAGCTTAACCCAATGTGGAAGATAACTGAATATTACTTCCACATTCCCCTCCAGCATCACTCACATTAAACCAGATCAATTTGGTATTGTGAGTTGATTATAAGCTATCTGGAGCATGAGCTATGTTTTCCTTTTTTGTAAGGAGGGAAAATATATAGCAATGCATACCCTGCTTGTAATAAAACAATGAAACTGAGAAGCCACTGCTTAATTCAATACTGGCCACAATATAGCTAAGTCCAATTGAAATTGAATAAACATTTTCAGATAAATTCAATTAATTAGTGTAGGCTTAAGCATGCAGTCTATGTTGTGAAATTATGAACAATAACTTGTTTCACCAGCACTGTTAAATAATTGCCTAAGTCAGAGGATAAAGAGTAGAGAAAGCTGAAAATCCATTATACTCTGTAACAGTCTTACTGAAACTAATTAGCTGCTATCTAAGTTTTCACACCTCTATTTCATTATCATCTTTTTTTTTCCTTGTAAAAACAAACACATGCATTCTGAGATGTAATAAATATAAATGGTATTCAAAACATGAACATAGCGGGTCCAGTTTTGAGTTCTGCTTTCTCTTCCTGGTACATGGCAGAGGCTCTGGCAGGGCTGGCAATCTTGGGAAGGGGATCCTCCCTGCAGGGATGCAAGAGGGGGAGCCCCTAAAACAGCCCCTTATGTGGAGCTCCAAATGTTCACTCAGAGCTCCAATGTTCACAAAGCCTATGAATATTTAAAAAATACTGAAAGATGTGTTTTGTGTCTTGAAAATGTATGGATTGTTGCTAAGTGTAAATAGCTCTTGAAAACTTGAATTGTGTCATGCTGTGCAGAATAACAGTTAATGCTTATAACTATTTTTGCAATGGGTTATGTAGTGCATTCAAGCAATTCGGGGCAACTAGTACTTGCTGGGAAATGAAACTGTATATACCTCTTTCAGACTAGTACAGCCTATCTCCAACTTATGCAGACTCACAGGGGCATTTTTTTGAATGTATAGAGACCCTTATTGTGGAAAAAGAATTATCATAATAAAATACTGATCTTTTTGAGTGAAATTTTGATCTTTTCATGGAGCGTGCTCTTACATATTACAACAACGTCCACTAGGCAAAGTTGTGGCACTATGACTTCACCTACCTGTCTGGAAATCCTTTCCTATGGCGAAGAAATCAAAAAGAAGTGCTCATCTTGGATAGAGGGCTGATATGGCCAAATGGCATTAAATATTTCTCTAGTACTGCTGTTTATAGGTTAACATAAACTCAGGTTTTAACACACATTGATTAATCTATTAGCACTTAAAAGCAACTCATTCAGCTGGTTGAGTTTGATAAGACAGTGAAACAGAGACTGTCCTATAGCTAAACTCTATTAATTTGCAGTATGAAATTTTTAATCTGAAACTCATAAGTATTTAGAAAACCGCTGCTTTATGAAGAGAGGATATTATACGCTGTGAACTTAGTAGAAGAGAAGCATTTCAGGTATTTACCTTGGACATGTTCTTCCCAGAATATGTCAATGAAGATCTCTATCTAAACTATCTTTATGTAAGAATCCTGAGAACAAGGAAGTTCATCCCATTGGCCTCCTTCAGTTCATTATAGATGAGAAAGTCTTAAGGCACTTTCAAAAACCTTACATTTTCTTGGAAGCAATCAATGAACACAGCAGTTGAACAGGGGATAGTAGTATGTACCTTTCAGAAAGACTAAGAGTTACCTTGCTTATTTATCACCTGGAATTGCACTCTGGCTACCCATGAGACTGAAATGAAGTCACTATATTGGTAATTCCTGGACCAGGGCATCCTCCAGCTCTTCTAGCAGAAGTTCAACCTTTATCTCCTCACTTTGCAGATCATGAAACTCAATCGAAAATGTAATCATCAGTCCCTTTTGCGTCCCCAAGCTGCCTTTACACAGTGTTAGGAATTCAAGCTTGTTCTATACTTTTCTTGTCTTGTCACTCTTAAATTTTGTATCATAAAGTGGCCTAGGTACAGCACCAGGTCCAGCCTTGCCCATAATGATGTAAGGAGAACATTCATACTGAAATATCTTCATACTCTCATCCCAACAAGGGTCTGCAATCTAAAACTTCCATGTACGGGGAGGGTTCTTCAATCACTACATTTTTAAGCTTTGAATGATAGGTATCATCTTCCCCCTCAACAGTGCTGATTTTGTGTCCTAAGCACCGTGTCAGAAGAGCTATCACTTCTCTAGAGGTGTCCTCTAGAGGCATAGCCCAAGCACAGCTTTTCTCACTGCTTCCCAGGCACCCAGTGAGGGAGGGACATGCCCAACATGGTCACTCAGAGTCGCTCCTCAGAGGGTGCCATTGACAGAGAAGGAATTTCTCTCTACAGGACTACTTCTGTAACATTTTGTCATCTCTTTCCAACAATCAAGCCAGTGGCCTGTTGCCAAGCTGAGAGCTTGCGTTGGCTATCAGTTCCCATTTACGTCAATGAACAATGTTCTAAGTAAAAGAAAATGTTTGCAGTCAAAACTATTCTCAGTGAAATCAAAATAGTCAATGCATTGTCTAGGAAGAGTGGTGCTGCCCTACCAAATAAATGTCACTTTGGAAGCAAGCATATTAACAAAAAATATATGTGTAGGGAACGTCCAGACACTTGTTTTGACAGTACATGATTCTGCTCTCTTGTCAAACTTTCTATTTTCACTTCTGTCATTATACATGGAATGGCACACTCATTTTCAACGAGTAAATGACGATGCAGGAGATCACCAGTGTATTACAGCAAGTATTTGCCTTCAGATTGGCTTAATGTATTTTTAGGCTTATCCAGCTGGCTTGGAAAATAGGCATCAACAAAATTCAAGCACTGCTTATGCTTTAATTATAAAGGTTTACACTGGGCCTACACTCTGTGCCTTCTTTTTCCACAGGGGTACATTTCTGCAGGGTGATTTAGATACTTTACATGCCTCACTGGATCTCCTTGTTGTAAACATGCAACTTTATTTAAAACACGAATTCCTGAATTAGACGCAAATAAAATTTTAAATAAGAGATTTTCATCAGTAATTATCTACCAATAAAAATAGTTTTATATGCTTCATAATGAATATAATTAGAAATTTTTATACACATTAATGGGTAAGTATTTGCAATTATTGGTTTACATTACTTTTCTATCAATCTTTATATCTCTGTGGAATAAAAATCCAGACCATTTTTAACCTAAACATATATATTTGTAAACCAGATAAATGTTGTGATTATCTTTTCCTGTATATAATTCCTCATGAGGGATTCAGTTAATTGAACATACCTTTCAAAATATAATCTATGGCTTAATTAAGCTTAGCAAATATAAAATTTGAAACCACATACTCTTCGGGATTTTTTCTGTTCCTTTTTACACTGTGCTACTAATAATTGCTTTGCACAGGCACAGTACATGCAGGTAGCATGAATATATCCAAAACAGAAGTTAAGTTTTTGATTTCACTGTCAGAGATCAAAAGTCATTTTTTTTATACATACATCAACTCTTTCAATAACAAAATAAGAACTTATTGACGTTGAGTAAATTTCATAGCTTGTAGAAAAGACACATATCATTGTAATGTGTGAAATTTTAATCAGAGATGTTGTGAAGGATAAAGGTAAACTGACTGCTATAATTAATGTGCTCTGCCACAGAGATTTAGCTGGCACATTTGAGAAGTGTGGTTTATGTTAACTATTCCACTGCTTGAATTCTGTCCTTGCTAAACAGTGGTACTGTTTGATGGCTTTATGTTACACTGCTTTCCTATTTCAAGTAACCTATTTCTTAATCTAGGGTAGGTCCTGTAGAAATTATAAAGGGACAGTAGTGAAGTGGTAGATGGATGTGCTGATATAGACAAGGCTGTACTTGGTAGTGTGTATTAAACCCGATAGCAAAAGTTTGCAGTTTTGACCTATTTGAATATTACCTTTCCTCTCCCTCTCTCTTTTAGCACTTCAAATATTCTATTTATTTTATAATTCAATTTATCATAACTTGTGCCCACAGCCATAGTCTTCTGAATCAAAAAAGGTCATGTTGCCTGTGGAATGCAGAATACTAAAATCTATTATCACAACAATAACAAGGATGGAGTTATAAGAAGATTATTGTTCTCAAAAAAAAAATGCCTGTTACATCCAATGCATTTTTTGAAAAAGCCCAAGGCCCTGATTCTGCCACCGTTCCTTGCATTGAGTAGAACCATATGGTCCCATTGGAGTTGATTTAACTGCTTTTGGAGTATGCTACCACTCAAAATAAATAAGAGTGGCAGGATCTGGCCCTGAATGAGTACATGGGCTCTGCACCCTGCCCTAGAGGTTAACAAACTGGGTAAGAAAATTCCAGGGCTGAAGGGGATTCAGCTGAGAAGGCTCTCCCTGGTACAAGCTCCTACCCCTCCAGATGCAGGGCCTCTTTGGGGAAACACTCATTCAATGTACATTCACTTTAGTAGGTTTTGTAAGAAGGTCTATTCTTTTTATATGTAATTTATATATTGTCTTATTCCCAGGAACGATAAGCTGTATGTACAACTAATTGCTTTAATGAAGGAATAACAAAACTGGGACAGACAGAAACAATAGCCTCAAAATTGTTTTTTTCATTCTGAAGCAAGAGAAAGGACCTTTTGGTATAAATAACATTTGTTTGTGATATTAAGAGGCCTCATTTTGCAGTCTTTAAACACTCACCTTCTCTCTGCCCAGTAAAGGCTACGCTGGTCCTTAAATGCACATTTTATCTTCTAAGCAAGTAACATTTTTAAGTTGCTCTGGCAAAGAGAAAAAAAACTAACTTTTGCTGCATTGCAAACCACACATCACTACAGCACGTTACAGGGCGTATTTTCAAAGAGCGTTGGGTTATGAGTATGCAAACCAAATCACTATGATCTGTCTGAAATCGATTATTAAAGTGATTGCCTCAGACTGCAAACAGAGAGAAATAACCATTTACAAAAAATCCCATATTAAAAATCAGGGATTCTGATTTTTTACGTTGCTTCAGCATTGGTTCTATCAGTCTTACCTGAAAAGATCTACTGCAGGCGCCTCTCACCATGCCAGTGTGGGTGCGCAGCAGACAAAAGACATACCAGAAAGGGGAAGACAGATATGCCACTTAAATTAAATAGGAAATGAATTGGCCAGCAAGTTGGCATGTCTGCTGAGACAAATCATAGACAACATGTCTCTCAACAACAGAACTTATTTGTTTTCTCTTGCCAACAGATTCATCACTGCCCAGGCAAAACAGGCAAAATACATTAGTGTCATGGTAAACTGATAAAGAGAAGTGCCTCAATCTAGCATCCTCAATGGTGAAAGTCTTAGGGCTGTATTGATCTGTGTTGTATAAATCTTGTTTTCTGTCTGCAGAAGTGAATCAGGAATGACCCTTAAGGTTAACAAACATTGTAATGTCTTTCAGCTGGGGCAGATGCCTATGTGCTCCACACATTGTATTTGGTCAAATCCCATCTTGTCATTTTACTGCCAAGGAGCTTAACTAATTGGTGGCAATCATAAGACAGTTTGATGGAAGCAAAGAATTCTTACAATTGTTGCCCCTCTCTCTTTTTTTTTTTTTTTTTAGCCTTAACAAGCACTCAAAGCCATGTAGCGGAAAACAATCAACACTGAATTAGTCAGCAGGAGTCTTAGCTGAGCTGGAACTTTATGTAATTGGCATGTCATGTTCGTACATAGCCAGTAGCAGGCCTGATTAAGCTGATGTATTATGTTTCAATAAACTTTTACAAAAGCGGCTTTACCTCCTCTTGTTTTGGTTGCACGTCATCGCATGTGCTTAACATGAGATTTTTCTGCAGAGCAAAGACATAAGACAGTCATGACAGGCATTTTGGTTCGGAGAAGTATTGCCACATTGGCATGTGAAATATTACATAAAAATCAAGTGTTAGGAAAAAGCCAATAACAAAAGCAGCATGCTCTTTACCAAAGTATAACTTTTACACCACACTTCTTTGGCTTGTGTGCACAAGTTCTTTTTCTACAGCCTATTTATGCAGGTTTTTAAAAATATGTTAGCTATAGTTTGTGTTAGAGCTATTTCCAATAAAACTCGCATAGTTTTCTCAGAGTTTAGGAGAAATAATCCCATACAGCAAGGAATCCTTCCAGCAGAAATACTACTCAGGGCACTTAAGTAGTCCACCCTATCTGATCTAATAAAGTTTTACTGTGTGTTTTACTTTGCCCTATAGATAGATTTAGTCTTAAAATGCTAAAAATGACAGTCTGTATGGAGAAAGAAAGTAGCTAATGCTTATTGTCAAAAGTAACTCATAAAGTTTAAGGCATGCCAGTTGTATTCTTTTGCACTGGTGTCCTTCTTGTCATAACCTTAAATCAAACAATATAGTTGAACTTGGCATAGATTATTAAAGCTAAAAGAGTGAGTACTCTGTGCTTCTGTTACGTCATAGTTGACAATATAAAGACAAGATTCGGGGAACTAATGGAGCTTTTTTTCTTTTGTCGTAGAAAGGTCAAGCTAGTTTTCCACATTTTATATGTATGTCATTCTCAATATAGCAACAGAATCTCTTATAGAAAACAATGTAAGTAAATGTCTCTACGAAGCTACTAGTCACCTGATCAAAAGCCAATGTTGAAAAACACTTCTAATGACTTTCTCTTATGCATCAGTGCACCTACTAATGAGCTGCCAGAAAAGGCTTTGCAAAGCTTTGCTAAGATAGAGCAGGAATGTGAGAAGCCTGAGATCTAACTTCCCTGCTGTGATCCCTGCCTTTCTACTAACAGGGAGCCCAGGCACAGAGCTACTAATGAGCATGCTGGAGAGAGTGTCCAACCCAGCACTGGCTATAGACAATCCACCTGTCTGCTCTCCAATGCAGGGTATGGTGCATGACAGTAAGACACCCTGTTGTATTTTGTCCTTAAATAATTTAGGTATTTATTGATTTTCTTCACTTTTTTTTTTCTTTTTTTTTTTTTTTTTTGCATTGACCTTACTCTCAATAGCAACTATCACTCTCTTTGGAAGAAAGTAGCAAGTTTCAAAAACAGGTTTTCCCCTATAATTATACTTTAATTTGATTTAAGGAAATCAGTGCCATTATGGTACATTATACCTCTCCAGAATTGTGAGCTTATTCCTCTTTAAACATAATCATGCATTCTGAGCTTGATATTACATGAAATTGTAGACCAATATTAATAACTTCTAAAAAAAAACAAACCCCCAAATGTCCTCTATTTGAAGAGAAAAAAAAAGAAAAATCAGATATAACAGCTGTCTGACACTAAAAATAGCGCAAATTGCATAAATTAGAGCCCATATTTCAAAGGTGCCATGCTTGACATCTTTATCTAGAGTCAAAAGCCAGCAGGATACTGATATAAAACATTTACTTAGCTCTGTTTGCAGAAATTCTGTATAAATACAATAGTTACTGCAGGATACCTTTCAACTCCAAGCTGTTCACAAAACACATCATGACGATACCTCGCTCCCTTTGGGCTTTTCTTGAGGTTACCCTGCCAGTTAATATTTTGTTAGCCAAAGAGACAGTTTTGCAGAACAGACACCAGATAACATTGCCAGTAAGCAATAGGATGTCACATTTACTCTGAAAGAAACATAAAAATGTAGTAGTAGTAGTAGTAGCAGGAATCACTAATAATTACTTGTATTATGCTCTACACTGTCATTGGAAAACGTTATTCAGTTCAAATAAGCCAGCCAAACAATATGCTATTTCCGCTTCTTGTTCCTTGTTTCCTGAGTTTTGATATTAAAAAACATGTGGCATGTCACAGCTAGGAAGAAAATGTGCCCTCAGTAAATTATTGATCTTCTATAGTTTTTTAGACTAAGTCTTCGACGTTATGAAAAAATATCTTAGGGATCTATAGTCTCCTCTTGATACTAATTCTCACTGACATTAATGGAACGTGTGTGCACGCTGCATGGAGAAAAGAAAACAAACCGTTGATATCAAGGACTAATTCTTATGAAATCTAGTATTAAAATACCAGTGAATATTATTAGCACACTGTCACCTCCACACTTGTAGGCTAGTCATTGTGAGTGGCAGCATTAATTTTCAATTCAAAAACTTCTGCTTCTGTCAACATTTTAACAATTTTTAATTTTTATATTTTTTTTTTGCTAGCACCTTGGCTGTCCATTCTTAGAAGATTTCTAAATACTTGCTACTTCTTTGCTGAAAACAGTCTTTAATAATAAAAAAAAAAAAATTGCTTGATTTCCATATGTAAGCTGAATTTACAGGGGCATGTTGGATATGCAATCTTGAAAAAAATACATGTTGGGAGTAAAGCTCATGCATGTTGAAATAAATTATTCAGATGTATAAAAGTTTGACAATGCTAGTAAAACCACTTGGACCAGATTTTTCTGAATCTGCACTGCATTTAATGAAAGATCTTGTTTATATATCTCACTGTTCTCTTGATACTTGGCCTCAGTAAATACCTAAGTGGTGCCTCGTAAAGCAATCTAAGGATACTCTAAATATGCTGGAGAGTGACCAGATTTATGGAAGAAAAACCTACTGATGGAGGCTTCTGAGAGGCAAATAACCAGCTGCTATGGAGAATGCTGAGCTCACTAGCACTTCTCTAAACACTCTCTGGATGCTAAAGAAATCTTGCAGCATGGCACTCTCTTTCTTGCTGTTTCCACCATACTGCAAACCCCTCAGTGGGAAACAGTGACCTTGTTATGTTGAGCCAGTTAGTTGGCTTTGTACAAACACTCACACTTGTTGGGGAGCTCTTTAACACTATTCTATCATTCAGCAATGCAAAATGGATAAGGCTAAGATATCTGCTCTGCGGTTGAGTACTGCTTAACAGACCAGAATAAGTCAGTGGAAAGAAATAGGGTGCACAAAAGAAAGTGGGCACACAAATCCCTTCATTCTCCATCCTTCCAGGCAATTCACTCTATATGATACCTGCATGAGGCCTAAAATCATTTTATCACATAGAATCATAGAATCATAGAATCGTTAATGTTGGAAAGGACCTGAAGATCATCTAGTTCCAACCCCTCTGCCATGGGCAGGGAAACCTCACACTAAACCATCTCACCCAAGGCCTCGTCCAACCTGGCCTTGAACACTGCCAGGGATGGAGCATTCACAACCTCCCTGGGCAACCCATTCCAGTGCCTCACCACCCTCACAGGAAAGAATTTCTTCCTTATATCCAAATTAAACTTCCCCTGTTTAAGTTTTGAACCCGTTAACCCTTGTTCTGTCACTGCAGTCCCTAATGGAGAGTCCCTCCCCAGCATCCCTATAGGCCCCCTTCAGATAGTGGAAGGTTGCTATGAGGTCTCCACGCAGCCTTCTCTTCTCCAGGCTGAACAGCACCAACTTTCTCACCCTGTCTTCATACGGGAGGTGCTCCAGTCCCTGATCATCCTCGTGGCCCTCCTCTGGACTTGTTCCAACAGCTCCATGTCCTTCTTATGTTGAGGACACCAGAACTGCACACAATACTCCAGGTGAGGTCTCACAAGAGCAGAGTAGAGGGGCAGGATGACCTCCTTCGACCTGCTGGTCATGCTCCTTTTGATGCAGTCCAGGATACAGTTGGCTTTCTGGGCTGAGAGCACACACTGAAGCCGGCTCATGTTCATTTTCTCATCGACCAACACCCCCAAGTCCTTCTCTGCAGGGCTGCTCTGAATCTCTCCTTTGCCCAACCTGTAGCTGTGCCTGGGATTGCTCCAACCCATCTAAAGTATGGACTAGGGCCTACACTGTCCACCTCTTCCCCATCCTGCAAGATGTCTACTCTGGTTGCTTTCTGGCATTCTAAGGCAAAATCAGAAGACAGTTGCTGGCAACACACACCTTCAGGAGACTCTCCAGGGAAGGGAGGGATGTTGCTCCTCCTATGTTCTTCTGTCCTACCCTGTTCTTCCCAACTCCCAGGATGAATAAAGTTGCCAATATCTAACACAACTCATTACATTTCCTAGGAGCATTAGGTTACAAAGACCATGTAAAATCTACCCCTCTAGTGATACTGCAAAGCCTAGCTTGCCCATGAGATAACTTGCATACACTCTCTTTCTGTAATTTTTTCTAAAACTCTCTGTCCCCATTAGTGCATTAGCCCTATTCTCGGAGGATACAGTATAATAGAATTAAAAGTGCTTTGAAACTGCCAATAATCCTTCAGTCTGAGCAATGGAGATATGTGAGAGAATGTAGCTTTTCTAGCTCAAAAATTAGTTGACCAAAAAATTTGTGCGAAACATTTTTCCCCATGAATGCACAGGTTTGCCAGTATTTCAAATGGAAAACTTCAAAGTCTGCTGATAAATTTAAAAAATTCCAATTATATTGTTGTAAATCTTTTTTATTGTTTGATTTACTTCAATACAAAAAATACAGTAACATTACAAAGTCAGAATTAAGTATGTTATTAGCACAGATTACCTTTTAAAATATTTCTTTGGTATCTGCAATTTTTTAACTACATGAACTATAAAAAAAAATAAATCCTTATTTCTTCAGAATGAAAGGAAAGTTTAAAAAGTGAGAATTGGCATTTTTTAATCAGCTCTAATTTATCATGAGCTCACACTTTTGCTGGTGGTTTGACAACTGAGTTTTCCCTCTCACATAATCTTGTAATGAAATAAATATTCCCTTTAATAACTTTGATTCATTAGTAGGAAAGGTTGCTTTCCCCAAAGTAGCCAAAATATATATGGATTTATGATTCAGAGCAGAAGACCTCTCTAATTGATAGCAACAATTTACAGAGAGTTCCGAGAAGACTAATAGAAATGGTTATGAGGCTGGAAGACATGTATACATATAATTTCACACAGTCATAAGTAAGACATATGGGGAGAATGATAACAGTCTAAATTTTTAAAGCATATTAGCAAGAGTGATAGAGGAAAAATTAGACTGAATATTAGAAAAAAATTTCCTGAAAATGAGCTGAGTTAGGCAGTTGAATAGTCTCCAAAGGACTGATGGGAACCCTACCGCAAGGAACATTTACAACTAGACTAAGAGGGCCATCTGGGTGACCTGCTAGGTTTTACTGTTTTCCATGTTGGTCTTCAAAGATTTTAAATAAATAGGTATCAGAAAGTCAAAAGAACAGAGAATGGAGACAGAAGGGAGAAGTTTCAGATCAAAGACTGCCTTCATATTCTTATTTTATATCTCAGCTGAGATTTGCAATTTCCTGTCATCTTATCTGGATTCCTTGGTCAACTCTGGGTGTTAAGTCAATGAGATGCTGAGTGACTTACCTTGGCTGCTGGTAAAGTTAATGTGTTATAACTGATTTTATACATGATGATTTATATATTTAGGATTTTTATGTCAATAATTACTGTACATGTTATACGACCATTTAATAAAATTACACATCACCATAAAATAACTGTATATGGCATATTTAATTTTGAACTTCTAAAGACAAAAAATGGAAGTAGTTACAATAATCATTATTTTCAATTTTATGTAGTTAAGTGGTTTTACAAAAAAAAATTAGCCTTCCAAATTACACAGTTATAATGTGTTAATGGTAGCATAACATGTCATTACATTATGCAGCTTAATTTCATAGATACTATATATAGTTGGATATTTTAGACTCTTTTATCCTTACAGTTATTACAAGACACTAATTTCTTTCAAACCATATTCTGCTTAACACTTATTCAGTATAACCTTTGATGATTCAATTCATTTGGACACTAGATCACAAAAGAAATGGGTGCCATTGCTTTTATTCCTTATTATGAAATGGTAACAGTGCTCCCGCTCTTTGCAGTTTTCTCTGTGGACCCTTTTTGATTTTTCCCTGCTAATAAAATATGTTCTGCCAAGATGGGTGATGGGACCAGTGTGCTGCTCAGACAGAAGATGAGGATGAAAGTGCTTTTCTAATGAACACCTGTGAGGCTTGGATTCATCTTACCTAACTTTCATAACTGGATATCTAATCTAGGTATTTCAATTAAGTGCTTGGATTTAGATGGGATGGATCTGAGCCTAAAAGTTATATACAACAAAGGTATCTATGGTACTCATACCTTTTAATGATGCCACTGCACATGTTGTTCTGTTGGTTAATATGTGTGATTAGAGGCAACTCAAGATCAAAGCATGGTCTTCTGACAAAAAATATTAAAGAACCAATGATGCAAAAATCCACCAAAACTCTCTGATGCTTACAATGACAAAGAACTTCAAATTCTTCTTCTGATATATTGCCCTGTTTTTCTTTACATAAACTTAATCTCTTTTTGATCAACCCATGACTCAAAACATTCAGACCCCTTTGGATTTTTGGTTTACTGTCTTTTCTATTTAATCGTCCTCTCAGATCTGTTGTCTAAAAATTTTAATCAGTATGGAATTAATTTTATCCTCAAGGCCGCTAATGACTATATTGAGTAATGTTGATTCCAGTTCCTGACTCCTAAGTACTCCTATCAACACAGCCTCCCAGCCACTTGTGGCTGCATTTATAATATCTTTACCTGCTTACTATCAGACCTTTCTTTCTTCAGCTGTACTTAACTGTGGCTCCACAGGAGTATGTATCATCAGCGTTTAAACAAGTTCTTCTTAACTAAGCTGCTGCTAATGGAATGGTAACTTCAGGGCTGCACACTGCCTGTCTCTGTCTAGCATGTCTGGCTGGAAGATGGCATGCAGAGCAGGGACTCAAATCTGATGAGTCTTTCCCATACGCCTATTGGAATGTTTTCTGACACATGGAGTCCCCGAAACATTGCTCAGACATTGTCTTGGAAAGTTAAATCAGCATGGGCCATATCTGGGCTAGGAATAATGCAGTGCAAGCAGGAGTCCTACCCCTGAGCCCAAGCATGGCATGGAAGCAGAAATGCCAGGCTCTTTACTTCTTCTTGAAATAAAGCATGACTAGAATTGTCAGGCCATAGATAGTAATATAATCCATAGCACTGCAAGATTTCTTGAGGTTTTCTTTTTTCCTTTTTTTTTTTTCTTTTTAAGAATTAACAGCCTATTTCACAAAAGCAGTGGTTGTAAAAGAGAGCATGCAGTTACAGGAAATCAATTACTTTAAACCTGTAAAGGAAAGCATTTCAAGGCATAAAAAGAAAGCAGAAGAGAGTAAAGCATCACACAGTACAGATAAGAAAACATGATCTTTGCCTAAGGACCTTCTCCATGCAGCAGAGTAAGAGGTATTTTAGCTGTGACTCAGTGTAACGTGTCTCAAGTCTTTTGTCATTGCACTGTAAGAAGTCCTGTGCTCTACTTGCACAGTATGGGCCTTATAAGCCTGAGATTCCTGCATCTCCTTTCAATTGTAAAAGTAATAGTTTATATCTAAATTACTGCATTATGCAGTCCTGGATGGCCATACTTTACAAACAGTAACTAGTTTTGATTTGACACTTTCCTTATAGCTTCTTTCTCCACTTCAAGAGGGAATTTTTAACTACCTCTACAGAAAGCTACTGGAGTCATTTCCATTTTTTGGCAATAAAAATTGCGTATAAAATTCTGAGTTTCCAATGGCTACTTCACACCTAAACCACCGCAACAGCAGAATCAAACTGAAGTCAATAAATCGCTCACAGAGGTTTAGAGGCACTGTGCTAACAGATATAAACAATGGAGCCTTATGCAGGACAGCAATGACTAAACTATAAAGAGAAATCTGTTCATATACGTATCTTTTTACCAAAATTAATTCCTTCAATTTCCTAGTATACATTGATGCTTCATGAACAAACACAGTAATCAAATACACGTAACATTCATGTCTGTCTTCAGACTGGGACTGTGCATAGACTGCTATGTGATATGCAATATCAAAGGAACAAATCTGTCTTTAAATTCATTATTAGGATCCTGATAATATACTCCATCTTTTTATCATCTGAAAAGTTGGTAAACATATTCTCTGCATCATCAGTCTAATAATCATCGTCTAACATTGCAGTGTGTGTCTTCACTACACTATGCTATACTACATACCAACATAAATCATAGGCACCATTCCAGCACTCAGCAGCACATATATATTTTTACCGCATCCCAGCATTTCTGGAAGGGATTTTAAATGCAGAACACAAATGAAAAAAAAAAGAATATATATATATATATATATATGCAGAATTCAATGTGCACATTTTAAAGAAATGTGCGCTTTGAATCAGTTCCTATTGACAACAAACTGTTCTTTCAAAATTAATGCTGCACCCTGGACAGTTGGTCTGGGAAATTCTCAATAGGAAATTTTCAGTGCTGATTTTTTTTATGTCAACATTTTTTATATTCTTTTTTTTGTATTTTAGGGGTTTTGCACAATAAATTCCAGAGCAATCCAAATTAATGATACCTTTCAATTTTCCTTAAGAACTCTGCTGATTCAGGACAGATCTAACACTTACCACTTCTGTTTAATATGTCCCAGGAAGCATGCAAAGTCAGGATAAAGCTAATTCAATAGAAGTATTGTCAAAACACCAAAAAAAGGCTCTCTTTATCTGTAACTGCCACCAAGCTGAATGGTCCATAGAGATCCTCAGCACAGGCAGTGTTTTTTTTCAGCAGTTTCCTCTGGCTTGAATAACTAAGTATTCTGTTTAAATGCATGTTTGGGCGTCCTCAGTCAGGACTTGCTATGACTTCTTATACCGGTACTGTTTGTAACATCTGTGTATTCTCCTCTTCCTGACTCTTATTTCTCTGCTTCCTCCCAGAAAGGGTGGTTTGCTCACCAGCAACATGCTGCACTTGTTTTCAATGATAAGTGCAGTGTTAGAGTATTACACCATTGCAAATATTTCCAGCTACTTACATTCAAGGAAATCAACACTTCAGGGCTTTTCTAGGATTTTGGGTGTCTGCTTAGATGTTTTACTAAGAATTTTCACACTTCAAATTCTACTGCTACCATTGAAAAATCTGTGCAACTCTTGATTAATTGAAGATCACAAACAGTATTTGATGATTTTTTTTGCAACAATCACATAGCAAACAAGCCATCATCTTGGATAACAAAAAAAGGCAAATTTTCTACTGAAAAGTAAGTTTACAAGTATTGCTGCCTAATAAAACCTTTTCTAATGTGTTGCAAGAAAAATCCCACTCCTTCATGCCCCAGGAAGGCAGCGCACACCCCTCTGAATCCTGCTTTGCATGCAACTGCAGACTTGAATATATTTGAAATGCTAGATACAGGCTTTCAGCTATAGCTCTGAAGATGATCTCAACAACAGCAAAACCAAACAGTTTTGTACAGAACAACCAGAGATTATTTTTTAATGTTTTGGTATGTTTGCTCATCATATATTTCCCTTCAGTTTTAACTCTTCTAAGGGAGTAATGACACATTTCAAGTCTTCAGAATAAGTCAGAAATTCCAAGCTTTAAGCATTTGCCAGCCAGCAAAAATTACTGTGACTGTGAACTACTAAGAAGCATGTTCATTTTCCTGGATAGTCAGCCACTTTTCTCTTGCAAAGCCATTGAAATATTGTTAGTACCTATCTTTCCTATAACACTTTTCATCAAAATTCAGGTAAGAACACTTCACTGAGGAGGTAAGTATCTTACCCTATTTATGAGAGAAATCAAGATACAAGGAGGATGAGCAGCTTACCTAAAGTCTTTCAGTGGATGAGTAGCAGGAGCATAGCCTAGGCTTCTTGATGCTCTAAGAAATGCTAAATGTTGATCATCATGCATTACTCCCTGCAAAGAAACCATTAAAACTATAACGACATCATGATTTCAGAGGCAACCAACACTTTCTTGAGACAGGTTTTAAGTATTAGTGTCCAATAACACGCTGCTAGGTCAGTTCATTTTTCTTACAATGACAACAGATCACACAAGGCATATTAGTGCACGTCGGTGCTATATTCCAACACCGGCTTAAGAAGGAGGACAAACATCAGCAAACCAGTGAATATGAGTAGTTGATGAACCTAAATCTTGCTCAGAAAGAAGATTCTACTAAACAGGATTTTTGCCATTCAGGTCAAGAGCAAACTTGGGTTCACAACAGCATGTAAAAAAAAAAAAAAAAAAAAAGAAGAGGTGTTTTAATGACTCTTTTAGCTATGAAAACAAAGAATGCAACAGTGGAATAGCTGCTATACTTTATCTGATATATTAAGACCCATTTATTTTAAATGGTGGTCTATACTGTCCTTTAAGTTGCTACTTATATTGAATTGCAGAAGCACTCCAAGCAAAGCTAGATGATGTGTCAGAGGGGTCATTTAAATTTTGCTGTGAAAGAAGTTAATAATATTCCCATTTAAATAATCATCTTTGAGTTCCAGGATTAACAAGCCAATGAGGAAAAAGGGCCATTCAGAGTTTCCAGGTTTTCTTTTGGCTAATGAAATGCAACAGTATTAATTTACACTTGGATCACATAGGCAAGGTTTTACTTCTATTTTAAAATGAAGAACTTCATCTTTCAACAAATTTTTATGATAATAAAATGTGGACCATGCATATCCTATACAGATAAGACTCTGTTTTTCAGTGATTAGTAAGATCACTCTTAGGAGAAGGAAGATTTCAACCCAGGTATTTTCTCTTGATTCAGCTTTTAAAAAGAAACACTGGCATATCAGGGTACTAGTACATCAGCTCTTCCAGGCTAACTTCATCTAGGTCCACAGAGTCATAATTTGAACCTTCAATCATATCAAAATAAGTAATAAATAATAAGAAATAATTCACCCATTTTGTCAAGATTACTAGAATTCCCATTTTAATTTCAAGTACTGCTTTTTTTTTTAAATGCACCTAGTATGTCTTTAATTTTATTACAGTCATATGTTGAAATACTTTAACATGGGAGTCCTACATAAAATTTTCTCTTTTAAAATGAAATAAACTCAAGTCCTGTGTGCTCATATGGAGAACCTGGTGTTTTTTTGTTTTATTTTACCTTTAAATATAAATGCTTTCCTATAACCACAGCCTAGCAGGGAGGCAATGCCACTTAGCAAAAAAAGTTATATTAAGTGCACTTGCTGGAACTGTTTATACTTTGTTCCCGAGAAATAGATTGAGTACTTGATAGTATAACACAATGAGAGGTACGGGTGGTGGAGATCGGATCGGATGCTTGGGCGGGGGGAGCGGGGAAGTGTTGCTACCCCAGAAATTTATTTTTAAAGTGTCTGCTATTTCATGCAATCTGGTCTATTTCAAAGGCAAGCAATTTGCTCTTCAGAAGTATCTTTATGAGCCCCAAGGGATGAAACTCATCCCTGGCAGAAATGATTTAGCAGTATCCAGAGAGGGGGTGAACTCCTTGAGAGGCAAGGGAATAATTTTTTGAAGGGTGGCAGAATTTTAACAAGGGCCTCTAGTGAGTTCTTGTGAACCCCTTTCAGCACATCACTGTTTTATTAAAATATTCTTCTCAAAATACTGAAACACTGACAGCTCCTGTAAGCTTGCCAAAAATTGAGTAAGGAATAAAAATAAAATGTTAACTTGACATGTGTGAATAATTTTGATTTGATGATAACACCTTTTGGAATCGAGGCCATATTCAAAGCTGACTCGTAACACATTCACATTTCTAAGTTACATGAAATAACTCAAACTTTTCAGGCATTGTTCTGGTGCAGTGAAAGAAGGAGATGTGAGGAGCTGAGCTCAAGCTTTCTTCTGAGTTAACTGAAGATTAAAAACATTCAAGGTCTTGCTGTCTGAACCTTCAGGGGGCTAAGGTTGTATCTGCTGTGTGCAAAACAGGTTGGTTAGAGTAGCCAACTGCAACCAGACAAAAACACCAAAAGAAGCTGACCTGCTTTGGGTGGCTAAAGATAATTCTGAGATAACTGATTTCTGAACCTGGTCAAAGTATTGATAAGATTTTGTAAAGACCATCCATATTCTGGTTGGGTTCAACATTACAAAGTCTTGCATGGTCTGTTCCACCTCCATGTCTCACCTGCGCTTCTTCACACAGTCAATGACAGACAAGGCAAAGAGGAAGCTCAGATGAATTATAAGAACCTCCCTGGCAAACCCTTCATTGCTTTACACTCCCCACATCTTATCACCGAATTAGAACCTCAGATGTTTAGCTTTAGTGTGGTAATACTGAACTGGCTTAACTTTTCCTACTCTCCCAACACACTGTTGTCCCTGCTGAACTCTTGACAAGTAGCCACCACTTAATGACAGAAGGGCTGGCAGTGCAATGGCTGCCAGTAGTGTTAATTTATCTCGAAATCTCTGATCAAACATTGTGGTAAGGAAATGTGGGGAGCAAAGTTGAAGGTGAAAAAACATTTAAACAGATGAGCTGTAAATTCTACCACAGTCAGATGTATCTCCTCACAGATATAATCATGGAAACACTCCTATTACAGCAACAGGGCTGCAGGTTTCTACTAGCTACAAGACTACTTGTACCTAGAAGTCATTCTTTATTCTTTTTTGGAAAAAGAGTGTTCTTTGGAATTGTATTTTTAGACATTCCTAAGTTTTTTTCAAGGGACTCTGACCTCCTTTCGGACAGTTTCTCAGCTAGACAGGGCTGTTGCATGCTGTCTTCAGGGAGTGGTAGCACCTATCTCTAATTCATGTGACTTTCTCCTGGGTCCAGTTTTATAAGTCAAAGTGATTAAGCCCTCAGAGTTCAATTGATTGTGTAAAACCATACATGACACAAGCGCATCATCTCTTATTTGGCTACTGACTCAGCCAACCTGTAGAACCTCCTGCTTGGCTGAGTTATGCGGTCTGGTTTGAGTTTGTGAATAGATTTAAACTCCCACTCAGGACAAAAACACAAATGAACTTTGGCATGCTTCCATCACTTCACTGGCTTCCATATGTATTTAATTTATTGTGGATCTGAGGTGTAACATTGGAGTATATAGAGTTAGTAATATGGCACAGGCCGTTTTTAGCTCGTACCCAAAGGCATGAGATAACACTGGTAAAGACTGCAAACCTAAAGGGAAAACAATAACTGGTACATGAACTACCATTCCATGAGTCCAGAGGAGTTTGTTTACTAGAGGCCAAATTCAATTGCTTTGTTTTGAAAAAGAGCATTAAGCCAGACTGGTAAACGTAAGGAAACGAGTAAATAAGGCACTCTGGACCATACTTTGCTGTCATTTGGTGAGCACACCAGATCAATGCTAATGTATTTTAAATACAGCTTACTCCCTACTTTAAACGCTTCTACTGAGGCATTCATCTCTCTGTACAGGTTTTGTATTTGTGCTGTTACCATACAGAGCACAGATCATGCAAAATGGGTGAGTTATGTATGATGGGGACATAGCTGTGTTCAATGAACAAGTTGTACCACCTCTCTTTTCCAGAGTATAGAATGTTTTTTTACATTATATGCATGAAAGTAAGCTAATAATGTTACATTTGAAATGCTGGGCTTATCAAAGGTAGTAAAATTGAGATCACAATCCTACTGCAGATTAAACTTAGTCCTCTCACATTACTGAAGGGTGTTCAAATGTATGAAGACATAATTTACAGACATTACAGAAATAAATGCTGTTTGACTGTATATTATAGAAATTACATGCTAGAAGACTTACATGCTGAAAGAAGATTTAAAATCTCTATTAGGAAATTATTTAAGAGAAATCGTGATAATGTTTGCCATGATTTGCTATTACACAATCTCTTAATTTAATATCTAATTAGTTTTCCCAGATGCCATATTTATCTAAAGTTCTCTCATCAAGTAATCCATCCTGATTAAATTTTCTCTCTCATTATCTGTAATAAACACTGCATTCTTTCTTCTTGGATGTGTCTTATCAACTGTTAATTTCTACCTTTTTTTTCTGCGATAATATTCACTTTCTTTATTTCCATTCTGGCTCAGCCTTCTCTCACCTGCACACCTGTCTCTGTGTGCTCATCACCACTCTCCAAAGTCCCTAAAAAGGAGCAACCAGTCCCAGCCAGCTATTCCTTAGAACTGAAAAGTCAAAAATACAGCAAAATTCTATATGCAAGATTACTTTCAGTGCATGTCAGTGACCCTGGCAGGTTTACCTACAAAGTAAAGCTGAGCACACAGCCAAGGATGGGCATGGCTCAAAACTTCCCCAGACAGTCCTCAGGCACAGAGAGAGCACCTGTGTCATTTCCCATAGTCACACAGATTAGATGAGACATTCACAGAGAGGAATACACTTTCAGCCCTAGGAAATGAGGCAAATACAGTGGTAATGGGAGCAAGGACAGTGGGAATGAAAGGTGATAGCAGGTGGCAGGAGGATACGCATTTGAGTCTACCATAGTGGATAATGCCCAGAGCAGTAAAGTAGTATAGCAAAGTTGTAACACCCTGATAAGACGATAAGTGATAGGGCTGAGCGATGGTTCCTGACTTTTTCTTAGAAAACTGTTCTAGAATTACTTCTCACACCTTCTGAAAAGAATGGGAGGATCAGCTCTCACACCTTTTTTACCTAAAAACGTTGTTCTGATTACCTAATCTGCTCTTGCAACTTCTCCAAATTTTGAGCATGAATGAAAAAGATATCAAAGATAGTCAAATAAAGAGCTACAGTGAGAACCTACAGTGGGATATGCCTATACACTGTGGCACAGAAGAGCCTGATCCCAGTGAAGGGTTGCTGGCACAGGACATCCTTAGAATAACAGCAAAGCTGCATGAGTGCCTTGTGCTTATTCATATGCCCTGTGGATGCTCAGATTGTGGCAACCTGTAATCTCCCTGCAGTCTGACACTCAGGACAGAACAGCCAAGCCTTTTTTCATCCCAAGTGTTGACCCCTAAAGGGCACCTAGAGAAGCGGTAGCATGTTTACAGGCTAGGGAGAGTGAGATGTGTATCTTGTTTCCACCTGCTCAGACTTAGAAGACATCACCTCCCTTTAACAGCTCATCTGGCTGCTTCAGGCTCTGGCTTCAGGCCACCTCATGACGGTACATGCGCACAATTATGTTATCATTTCAAATGACAATTCATGACAAGCTGCTAGTAGGGTGATAGTCCTTCTTGCATGGTCCGCGTCTGCAGATTATTATAAACACTGGCTGTGAGACAGGGCTCAATGCTTCTCTCAGTCTTTATTGGTGTACTGACTTCTACAGTCTTTACTGGTGTAAGTCACAGAATTTGACCTGTTGTTTTTAGCTGCAAGAAAAAAATTAGAATGCTATGGGATAATGCGTTTTGGGTAAAAGAAACTGTCTCATCTTAAAGTGAATTCACTGAGGCAAGTATCTCTGGAAGATCTATTTATGAAATATCTTCTAGTCTGACATACCATATAAGACTAATTGAGCAATAGTGTTGCCAGTCATTGCCACTTAATTGTGTAATTGCCGTAGAACACATAGCCCTGCAGGATGCTCGCCGCTGCGTGTGCAACCTGGCTCAGAGAGGTTATAGTGCCAGCGAGCTGAATGAAGATCCCCATATAGTCCTAGACTGCAAGCCAAGTACTAACAAAGCGATCATCTTTAAAATGCTTTCGTTCTCTTTTACATTCACTTTTCAGTGTGGCAGCTCTAACAGTTAATCACACAGAAGAAACGAATCTGGGAAACTATGGATTTTTAATACCATTTCTGAAATTCATTTTAGCAGGCAAGAAGTTGAACCATACCCATTTTTTTCCCCCAGTGCACAATTTTTCAATGGCGAGGAATGATTAGGAAGAGAGCTTGTAAAAATTTTGTGTACCTTTCATGTTAGAATGAAATATCTATTTTAAGTTCCTTCAATTTCTGAAAGGCCAGTAACAGAAATTATGATAGGGAATTATTATTATATGCTGTTGTGTATTCTCACATTTGTCAGCATTACAATCATTTCATTGCAGTACACAATTAAGAATAAACTTCCAGCCATCCCAGATGGTTAGATGCAAACTCCGCACTAGAAATCAGATATCCTAACTTCAGCTTTAGGCACAAAAAGCTAAATGATGTTTCTTTTGCTATGAAGTCCATGAGAGTTAGCGAAAGGGAATAATACCTTAATGAACTGCATTTAAGAGCTAAAGGAAAAACTCACATTGGCGCTCAAAAAGGCTGTAACATGTTAGGACTTCCTCTGAGAGCATTTCCTCACTGAGGGAGAGAGTGCCACGTTGTGACACAAGAAACCCTTTTCGGCAGCATGTGCTTGGAAGTGCAATATTGCTGATACAGAGATTTTGTTTATCTGAAAATATGTCTCGCTAACTATTTTTGGTAACTCAAAGAAAACAACAGATTTGTAACACCTGTGCTTGCTACGGGCCTTGAGGCTAAAGGTTTGGAAGGCTTCCCTCAGACGCTGGTCCCTGGTGCCATCTTGTGTCGAGACCAGATGCATCCCCGCCGCTGAGAGACCGGTGACAGAACGCTGCCTCCGCTCTTCTCTGCCTCCGGGAGGAAAAGATAATCCTATCTTCATCCCTTCGGTAGTCAATACCACCTAACTGCTGCAGAGCGCGTCCCAGCCGCCGCTGCCCCGAAAGCGCTACCGCTGAGTTCAACGGTTCCCAAAAGATTATTTATTGTCTTTTCGATTTTGAATTAAGTGGCAGATAACGTGAGTGTTCTTTTTGACTAAATTACTCCGGTGACACTGCAGGCCCGAGTTTGTAACATTCCTTTCAATGTATCACCTGAATTCCGATCATTGTCCTTTGAGGCCGTTTAGAGGGCAGGATTTGAGAGCTCAAGCGCGAGTAACAAGAAGTAAGAACCTTATTGTTACATGTAAAGTATTATCTTTTCTGTAACAAAAATGCACAGTCAAAAAAAAAGATCAATGTCACACACCTGCCAATCACTTGAAAGTTGATGTATTTAAAAGCCACTCATCTAATTTGCTTGCTTTCAAAGGTGCTGAGCACTTACTGGGACCATTCAGAGGGCCTTGATACTAAAAAAAAATAAAATTAAAAAAAAAACAAAATAAAAAACTAGTCCCAGGACCCTTATTTGGGTATTATGAATTTAGGTACCTAATTTTGGCTACATGCTTTTTAAGGCTTGGAGATTTCCATGAAAAGGAGCCTCTGCCTGACCCATTTAGGAACTAGCGAAAAGATAAAAGTGTGTCTTCAGATTTTCTTTGTGTACTTGAACTGATTATACTGTATACAGCACTGTTCTAAACCATGAAAAAAAAAACAAAACAAAAACCTGGCTTTGAGTATTTTATTTCTATATGTTTCTAATGCCTGTATACTTCCTAGTTTTAACTAGGCTAGCAAGTAAAAACACTGTAGTGCCAGCAGAGCTGTTCTTCTTGTCCTTTAATCTGACCCAGACGAGAAACTACTAAATATCTCACAAGGAAATCCAATCTTTGGAAATTACCAGCATGAATTCTCAAATAAATAGGCTGAGGTAACTTCTGATAAGCTTCTGAACCCAGCCTCTGAGGCTTTTGATGTTCATTCATGGTATATAGTACCATCTATAACATTTGCTACTTCTACTCCCTGCAAGCATGCTTCACCTCTCTAAGTGCATCAGTCATTAATCCTATTTTTTTCCCCTTTTTGAGCATATAGCTATGGCTCACCTTTAATTTTGTTACATTGTTTTAATTTTAATCACATTTGCTGTTCATGTAATGTGCTAGATTTACAGTGCAGAAAACTGAAGTCCTTCCTTTATTGAAAGGACAAGTGCAATGCATGCATCATCAATGGAATAAATGAGTCGTTAGGCTACCTCACCTGCAGTTAGGTTACTGCAAACCAGAGAAGGCATGTGTTGAGATGTAGGTGCCTTCAGTGTAGAAAATCCAAGATGAATAATACAGTGAAAATAAACCTGATGCCTTGGAATATAACAAAAATTATTCAGGTCATAACTGCCCATGCACTGTCCACAGGATTTAATATATTGTATCCTTCCCTAATGCTGAGAGAAAAGATGGGTTGCCTTATTTTATGTATTCTCCCAGCTTATTTCCATCATCAGCTCTCAGAGAGAGAATGCACCTGGGCCACTGTGTAGACCCAACACCCGCATGCTTGGCTATGGCTACAAGCACATACCAGTACACCTTAATTCTAGTGTCTGAGGTGAACAACTTTATACCACTTTCACCCTGCATTTCACTTAGGTTTTCTAAAAGTGTTTTGTTTTTTTTGATGATACATCTAGCATGCTTCAGTATATTAACCTAGAGAAGTTTCTTGAGTTATTCCTTAGCTTTCTGGGCTCTTTGCTATACACTTCTAAAGCTGTTTCATATCCGTACACACTTAAGTGCAGCTGGGATTGAATGTAAAGAGTCATTACAGTGTTCTTCACGATCCCATTGCCATATGAGGCAGTAAGTACACCCTTGTGGTTAGTGCATCCCAGTGGCCTGATTCTTCACTGTCTCACATCTGCAGGAGTTATTTAAACCACTACAAAATGGGTGTAAATCACTACCGAGCCTGAATGGCAGGATTTCACACTCTGCAGAGGCAATAATGACTAGATAAAAGGGCAAAGCAGTGGAAGTATCAGAGGGGGAATATTTTTTCCCTCCTTCTGTTCCTGCCATTCAAGTGTCTTGTTCAGGGGAATTGCTCTGGCCTTCTGAAATACATCCTAACCCCATAGGTGGGCAGCCAAGTGGAGGAATGGAGGGCAGCCCTGGGTGGGCAGCTCCAAGCCCAGACACACAGCCCTGCCAGGTGGGTGCTGCTCCTCCATCCCCAAGATAGCATACATCTGGAGAGGGGTGAATACTCCAACACCATAGTGTTTCCAGTCATTTGTCAAATCACAGGTGGCATTCAGGCACACTAAGTCTCTGTGTTGGGGCTGGCACTAATACTTATTTCAAGCTACTTCAATGCCACTAGGAACAAAAAATCAGGTCTACTGGAGGCCCATATCTTACCACAGTTCGCAAATACGCATGTAAACGAGGACGCATGCATTACCTAATGCTACCATTAGCCACAAAGTTTTGAGGAAAAAAAAATAAATCTATCACTTGTGTGATAATGAAATGTTTATTAGGGTGATACATGCAGTGCTTTCACTCCTGTGCCTGAGGAGTCCTTTAGGGCTTGATCCAAAACAAACTGAAATCATCCTAATCCCTCTGTTTGCTTCAGTGGGTTTTGGATCAGCCCCTGAAGCTGTCCAGCAATAATTAACCTATAGGGGAATCATCTTTTTAATAGAGAAGACTGTTAGGATTTACACATAGGCAGATCTCTAACCTTGTACATAAATCTGTGCTTTTCTCTTTATGCAAGCTAAGAAAACTTGCATTTTGGATTTTGTGAAAAATAATTAGCATTTCATACACTTCAGAGGAACTGAAAGTACACTTAATTATAATCAGTTACAAGACGTTATTCACCAAGTGTTTCTATGCCTTTATTCATCTTTCAAGCATGGAAAACAGGAAATTAATTACTAAAGGTCTTTCAAATATTCCAAGCTGTATCTTAAATCACTTTAAAAATATAACATTCCTCTGATTTCAAATATATGATTTCTGGTGAAATACTGGAATAAGGACTGAGCTGGCCAGCAATGGAAGTCCTTCACTCTAAGCCAGCCACATCTAATTATAAAAGATGAAGGCTTTGAAAATTTACATAATTGCTAGCTCTGGTAGGGGTCGGTAACGTATTTGCATTAGCTACTTATGCTTCATACCAACACTTTTAAGCACCACTTATCAAAAATAAGTCTACCAAGTCAGAGGTGCGTTGGTGGCTAAATAAAACCTGCTAAATATGGGTAGCACCACCTCTTTACGTCATGAAGAGATATATGGGCTTTGACACACAGGGTATTTTCTTTGTCTTGTTTGTCACTTACACATTAGAGTAATAGGTACATTAGAAATGCTCTTGATAGGAATTAATACCTTCTGCTCATTTAGCATGCATTTGTTATAGCTATTTACTGTGGCTTTATACACAGACTTTATTCTGTTTAATTTGCACTCAGAATTTCCCCCTGCTCCCCTCTCCGGCTCATTTCTCAAGCCATCAGTCTAGACGGTAGCATGGCACCTTAACACAGCAGGACAAAACCCCTCTAGTCTAAATATATCCCTCTAATTCTTCTGTGATTGTCTTTTTCATATAGTATAAAAATTCTGGCAGACCTATAGATATATGATGTGAGAACTGTACAACAGAAAATGACAGACCAGCACATGCATTTCAAAGGCTCTGTTTAGAAAAGAGTCACATTATGTTACAAACAGGTCTTTTTCTTATTGTGTTTGATGTCAGCAAGTGAGCTTTAAGGAGCCTGACACTGTTTGAACTTTCTTTTTTTAATTTATTTTATTGTATACGGTGATTTGATGGTTTTTGAACTCTGGATCAATTTGGTGACATTGTGGCTGATCCATTTTATCCTTGCTTTGCTGGGCCACTCTTTCGTTCTGAGGCTCCAGTCTCCCATTTTCTTCGAAAGGCTCATTAGGCCTGATGTCTCTTAGCCTTTTTGCTTTTTCTCCTTTCTTCCCCACACTGGACTCTGGTTTGCTTTATTCCTTAGGTCCCCCTATAGGTTAAGCCTAAGCTCTTATCCCCTATTCTGTTTAACTCACAGCCAGCATTTGATTCTGTTTTTTTAACCCTCTCTATGAATTACCCAGCCTGGGCACAGCCCCATCAAGTTGGAAACTGTCTGTGTGAATCACAGCTTAATTTGCACAATGAAGGGTAATGATTTTACCCAGAGATGCCTGACACAGAAACCAAATTAAGCAACTTCCAGAGAGGCTGTTGAACAAAAATAATCTTCTGGGCTGATATGCATTTCTATACCATGAATAAAATGCCCAATGTCAAAAGTTTAAGTAGTTAAGTATTTTAAAGAATTATTTGCAGAAAGACTACAAATTAATCATTCTTGCATGAATCTGGGAATATAGATTTGGCTATTTGTTCTAGCACAGTCTTGTTTTCTAACTACATCTCACATGGAGAAGATGAGGTTCCTGAATTATTTGTGCTCTACCAATGAATACATAGATATAAGATGATGCTTTTAAGAGCACATAAATGAAATACAATCACACACTGTTCCTCAAGCACTGCCAAAAAGACACATGGAGAAAAATCAATCCATTTACCTGATTTTGTAGAAAACAAAACATTTTAAACAGTGTTATTGCTTTGATAGGAAAACAAATACAAATTTAAATTTCTGGCTGCTTTGTCTTTTGTAGGGTTTCTCTGCTGAGCGTAATTTTGTTTCTCCACCACTTTTCTATCACCTCCATCTTTTCAGCTGCTGTATTGATAATATGAGAGTACCTAGAGTTTATTCCCAAGTACATTTCTTGCTGAATCTACTAGATTTCTGGGTAGGACAAAAGAAAGATGCAAGATATTTGGTGATAACTCTAAGTTACCAGGGAGCAACTTATTACCATGGTCTCTTGACTCTTTGCAATGTAAACTGTCCCATCTTGGTCTATTCCATTTATAAAAGAAGTTATCAGTGATTTAGCACCATTTTGAACAACATGTTCACTTTTATGTAAATTCTTGATTTTTGAGATTATTTAAAGACTTTCTGTTTTTTTTTTTGGGGGGGTGGAGTTGCATTTGGTTTTGTCAAGGGTTTTGTTTCTTTGTTTGCTTGTGGGTTTTTTTTAAGTTTGTTGTGGAAGCTTAAACCATTTAGAACCTATGAGAGAAGTTTAAGTTTCCCATGGCCGTATAGAGTAATATAACCAGACTGGATTAACAGAACAATCAGGAAGCTCCAGAAATACTCAGGAAAAAAAAACTAGAATTGATTTACATACAGAATTCTGATGTAGCCATAGATGCATCTGAAAAATGGTTACAAAAAGTTTCATCTAAAGGGCATGCAAAAAAATCTCTGAAGATGCCCTGAAAAAGCTCATATTTTACTGATTGTACAAGAAGTTTCTACTCAGTGTCCATTGTTGCAAAGCAACAATTTATGAAGTTAAATGGAGGTTTGTGGGTTTGAATGATCTGGTGTCTTTAGAAAGCAAGACTTTAG
This sequence comes from Pezoporus flaviventris, assembly GCF_033815535.1. Classification (NCBI taxonomy): domain Eukaryota; kingdom Metazoa; phylum Chordata; class Aves; order Psittaciformes; family Psittacidae; genus Pezoporus; species Pezoporus flaviventris. The sequence continues at coordinate 36,501,730 of NW_026892549.1, read as the reverse complement.
AGAAGGGGATTCCAACAGGGCAACTCCTAGTCAGCTAACTTGCCCTGTGTCAAAACTCACTTCTGCTTTTCTTACATTTCAGTCTAATAATACAACAATAACTCTTATAATAGAGTTTTCAAAGGGGATACCAGATTAGTGACAGAATTTCCAGATTAAAATTGACAGAATATGAGTGTTTAATAACTGTTCAATTCATGGAGATCACAAATTATATCTGAGTTTTTACTCATATATAATTCATTTCCTTGAAGGCTGTCTGCTTGCATTCTCTGAGTGACCACATATGTATTTTTATATACACACACACAGAAGTATTTCCCAAAGGCATCATAAAGATGAAGATTTTATGAACACCTTCAAAAGAACTTACATTTAAGACATTTATTTCTAAAAGTTCCTATTGTTCATCACAGTGGATACGAGAGATGAGAACTTTCCTTTGGGTAGCAGAAAATGAGGAATGAGCCACATTTAGAACAGTTTGGTCTTGTTTTCTGGTACCTTGGAATTTTTTGAAGTTCAGTTGTTTTTATTTCATGAGAATTTTTTATTCACCAGAAATAGATTCTTCTTTTCCTGTTATTGGATATTTTTTGTCATTTCAATGGAAATTATTTACTCAACCTCTTTTCATGAATTCATTAAGACCTTTTTATTGCTCTAAAGAATCCTTCTTTTCCTATATTTATATATTGCTCTTTAACTGAATGCCTATTTCTCATCGTAAGCTTTTTACACAGGGAAGAATTTATAATGGAAGTGCTAATAGCTGCTATGAATATAATTTCTTTTATTTAAAGGCCTGAAATAAAGAAGGAACGCCAGTGCTCCAAAGTACAAGACTGAATTTTGGGGCAAATAAACACATTTGTGGCTCTCCATAGACTGTGACACTCGCCATAGTAATCAACTATATACATCATCTTTTAAGCCCTAGCCTAAATAAGGGCAATATGAAAACCCTTTACTCACCCAGATCTCCCAAAAGCGGTAGGTGAGACCTTGCTTTCACAGAAATTTGTGAAAAGCTCTGATTAGCTTTAATGAGGACAAGATTCTCCCCACTGGAAACCTGTAACTACTACTGGAACCTTTAAAAGGTCCCAGCCTGACTCTTAACCAAATAGCAGCTCCTTTGGCAATCCCAGCCTCACAGCTGTGAAGGATGAACACCATGGGTGGCTCCTGTGCTGAAAGGATGGGGCAGAATGAGGCTAGTGGAAAGGGAAGAAGTGCAGAGGGACAGAGAGTACACATAGGAGGAATCCAGTGTGGTTTGTACTTCTCTACAGTTCAGATTGAGTGTCTGTATAATGGAAACGGTAGCCTTCACCTCACCTAAGTCTTAATGAATTCATGTTTATGAAGCTAACTCTGATCTTCAGATTAAAGACTTCAAAATCACAAGGGATTTAAATAACTCAGAGTGAGATAAGCCTGTGTTTCTACAATACCATCTCTAAAACTAGACATCAGAAGTAGATCCTAAAATAACTGTTTTCCATTCACAACTAAACAGAAAAATGCAGCTTGGCAGGAGTGTGTCCCTTCTCCAAAGCCCCATTCCCAGCCTGCTCCCACCATCACCCCTCTGCCCGCACAGCTCAGCATCTGCCAGAGCTACCCTGAATGACAGCAGTGAGACTGCAAGCAAAATCAGGCTGTGTTGTCAGTCTAAAACATTTCTTAGTGTTTTGCTTAGTGGGTCTCAGTCTTTATCTGGCATACAGTGCAAACCATCGAGTACATCGATCACAGCAGCTTCTCCCTGCACAGAACAATCTATTTTCAGCCATTGTTTCACAGTGCAGAACTAAGTAGAGTTCCAGGTAGCTGAAATCTCTTTTATTGAATAAGTCTGTGTTGCTATCATTTAGAAACCAGTGTGGTTCAAGGGTGTAGTATTGTGTATGAATGATAAACTGTAGTTCATGACCTGAGTCTAATGGTTACTTTATCAGTTGCAGTGGACAATTAAGTGACTGAGTAGTGCAACTGACGGTGAAGAACAGATTTTGCCTCCGAGCAGCTTTCAGGAGTTAGATTTCGCTGTATCATGTTCAGAAAGGTCAGAGCTCTGGCCAGATGACCAGTATAGCAGTGCAGATGGCACTGTATGTCACCTGGCCGCTCTGGGCCTCTGCAACCTGCTGCAGAGGGCTTGGGTTCAGGAAAAGGTTATGGGCATATGCAACTGCAGTGCATTACCAGCTCATGAGGAAAATGGCTCTCTTTTCAAGCAGAGATGAAAATCAGTACAGCAGCTCTGTCCAAGATGTGATGGCAGACTACAGCCATTTTCAGGTTCTATTTAAGCAATGGAAAAAGCTTTGAATCCTAAATTCTGACCACCGTTATATATATGAAGAAAATATTGATATAAATATCTGTGTAATTAATAGTAATGCTCCTTTCCACCCTAACACCATTGCACTTTTTCCTTCTCTAAGCCCCAGAAATATTAAGGCCTAAATTTAATGGCCAAGCTAAGAAGCACATTTGCAAGACAAGAGTCTAATTAATAGACACAGTTGTAGCCTTTTAAGTATGTAAGGCAAGTGACTTTGCAGCTGACCAGAGCTAGTCAGAGATTTAGTTTGGTTCAAGTCACAGAGAACTCTTGTTCTTAAGCCTCACTGCTCTTTTTCCTTAGAAATTACCTAACCTGCAGGCATAGCTCAGTTTACGTGTAAATTTTGCAGATGAAAGCAGGCACGTCAACACTGTAAAAAAATAAAGGCTACTCTGGCTGTCTTGGCTTCCTAGGAAGTATGGTACAGTATAGCATATTTCATTCTGAAAATGGATTTAGATGATCCCTAACCAAATAGAAAAGTTTGCTTGGCTAGATCTGTGGTAGTTTCTACAGAAAGCCTGAAGAGGAGACAAGACCATCTTTCAGAGAGATTCTGCACAGTAACTCCTTATGCTGTTCATTATCTGATTTCAGATTATTAAGATTTCACAGTGTTTGGATGAGAAAATAATCTGAATTTAAATAATAATATTTTTTAAAAGGACTTTTTCAACCAAACTAGATGATTCAGAGGCATGCTCTTGATGCAGCAGAAGTGTGGAACATACAGCATTTAAATGGTGGCCAGCCTGAGCAACTAAAAGAATTCTTTGGGTTGAACAAAAGTGGAGAATTTTTATTCCTAAGTGTAAAATAAACCCCTCTAAAATGCATCTCAGATTGACTTACAATGTTAATGTGGACCTGATGTGAAAAGCTTGGGGTTTAAGTGTTGCTTTTTAATGCTTCTTAAGCTTTTAAGAATAGGTATGTCTTGAAAAGAGAAAACTACCTAAAAGAGAGAAGATTCAATAAAGCATGAAGTCCTCCTGTTTATGCTGAAATATATTTGTGGAACTTAAGTAAAATATGTGAAAAAAAATAAAAATAATTCCCCTAAAATGCATTTTTTAAACATGAAAAGATGCTATTTACCGAAGATACTACTTCTTCCTCTAATGAATGGCCTATTTTTGCAGGATTTTAGACTGGAGGTCAAAGGAACAATGAGAATTATTAATAAAGGATTCAATTCTGTGTTCCTTAAGTCAGGCAAAAAAAACACACCGAATTTCTCAGGAGTTTTGGCCTATAAAAACAAAGCCAAAGACTACCAAAATGAGCCTGAAGATTATCATTTATATTCCTCATTTTAGGGCTATTTTGATACTAACAATGTGCCTACTACCATTGATATAGTGCCTAGTTCTGGTCCCCTTATTCATGATGAGGACCATTTTGTTCTAGGGTGAAATCCAAATTCCAGCAAGATAGTTTGCTCTGGAAGAAATACTAGCCATCCTGATGAGTAAGAGAATCAAGCTTTCATTGCCTTCTTTTGTGTAATACTTTGTCAGTTAAAACTAACTTCACACTTTAAAGTCACATTTGGTCTCAATTAAATGCATGGAGTACGGTGACATCTATAGGAGGCTCTAGGTCTCTACAGTTAAGTCAATTTTTCATGCTATCATGTGTATACCTCAGAGATTATTGTGATATAATTTGTATGAAACATCAGGAGGTGAATTAATCATCAACATTTTAACTTAGTTTAGGCCTCTCCAGAGAGTTAAATAGAACTAGAATGCATTCTGTAAAATAAATGCTCTCAAACCCAGCTTGGAAAGCTGAAGGGAGCAGGAACAATTGCTATGGTAACCATGTAATGGGATTAAAAAAAAATCATGGAAAGTAGGAAGAGCGGGAGAGTAAGGACACAAATTCGTAATAGTAAATGAATGTTGTCATCATCTTTGAAACTTCTATCTTAAAAGTTGTTTAATCCAGTAAATAAGAGAGCCACAAGCAGAAAAAAAAACACAGCAAATTATCTGACAGAATCTTATGTACGGATGCCACATTGCTCCTTTCTTTTTCTATCCACTCTGCACAGTGCTGTATAATGTCCCACTGAAGCAAATTGATTCTTGGCACAGCAAAAGCCAAAGGAGAGAACATCCCAAATGTTCTGGTTCCCAGAAACAGTTTTGATGGAATTATGAAAGGTGGTGTGACACTCAAACCCCAGAGATCAAGATATTTAACTGGGAGATCTTGGCTCATGTCACTTTAAAATAACTGCAAGCACCAGCTGAATGGCCTTGAGGGTTTCCACAGGCTAACAACAGGACTCTTTCACTTGGTGATTGCCTCAATATAGTTTGATGATCAATTTATTCTGTTTTTTTCACTTGTGTAATTGAATACGGAAACTACCTCCAGTTCCTTTTTGCTTTTAGGATAAAAATAAAGATATTTTTATTCTGCTTAAAGAAGATAGTAATGTTTATCATTGAGAAATCCTTGTTTCTGATTGTATCTGCATGCTTAGTTATCATTTTTATATTTTTCAAGTTTAAGTGAAACAATTCCAAATGGTTCTAAACAGCTGCAGAAATGTTCCATACAAATGCTTCATTCAGACTCTGAAAATTAATCTTAATTAAAAAAAAAACAAACAACATTGACAAAAGTTTTGAACTATGTAAAGGCCTTTCATTATGAAAACATTAGATATGCTTTGCAGGGATTCTTTGGCTTGTTTTGGGGGTTCGTTTTTTGGTTTGGTTTTGTTGTGGGTTTTTTTGAGATAAACTGGTGAAACAAAACAAACCTAAAATACAGGTAAGCATTGATAGGAAAACAAGAAAAAAAGTCTAGCTAAAAAAGTAGTTTGCTTTGAAAGTTTCATCCCCAATCCATTCCTAAAGCAACAATGGAACTAAAACACAGATTATTTCTTAAAGAGTAAGAACCTCCATATCTCCTCTTATTTAGTGTTCAGCTATCTTCTTTTATTACTCCACAAAAACCGGTTGCAGTAAGGATCTCACTACTGTGACAAATCTGATTTGGTTTTGTCGTTCTTACTATTCAAATGAGGTCCAAACCATATTTTCACTAATTTTCTACACTCTTTTTCATTTGGGGACTTCCAAATTATTACACTAGGCCCCAGATTCATCCTACATTGTCTGATTCACAAGATTACCAAAAGCATCCTTTAGACCACTGTAAAATTTTATGTCTGGCATAATTCACCTCCAAACACAATAGATGAAGTGCATCATTGTAATTTTTGCCATGTTATGGCATCTCTTAAACTATTATTCCTACCTTCCCCTTCAGAGGTCAGTGATAAATACAGCATGGGGGTGTGAAGACAGACGAGAAGGAGGAAGAAAAAAAACAAAGAATTATTTTTTTTTAAGAGAAAAAGAACAATGCCAACATCTATGAGCCAGAAGCTAACTTGAAAGGCTGAGCCTTTAATGGTATATCTGAAGAACATTCCCTATCAATGAAGGGACTCACTCCTTCACTGGACTAGTACATTTCATAAAACTGAATTCTTAGTAGACTTCATTCTCATTTAATACCGTGTAAAGTGCTGAAATTCCCATCTCAGGGAAATGCAATTATTTAGAATGACTTTATTCAGGCTTGGAATTAAAAATTTCCTACATCTCCCATCTTAAAGAAAAAAAAAATAGAGAAATCCATTCCAGTTCATTTGGAAATTTTATGACTTTTTAACCCAGAGTGCTGGGTTTGATTGTTAAGTTTCTTTGGTTGCCATCCTAAAAGAAAAAAAAGCCACTATAATAATACCCAGAATTAGCTGAGTGGAGCCTGGATGGTTGCTGCTTGCTTTCTACTGAAAATTTCCAACTAAGCTATCACAAGTTTCTGATTTAATGAAGTTAGCATGCTCTAACAGAAGAATATTCCACAATGCACCCTAACAAACCAGGGAAACACCATCTCACTGAAATTACTGTTACATGGGACCTCAGCTGGTTGAAAAGGCTTCAATCAAAACATTATCATCACTGCAGTCTACCCTCTGTACCACTGCAAGGTATCCCTACAAATAACACTCAAAATACTCACAGAAGGAAACATCAACAGAAGGGGTTACGACTGCTTCAGAGGATGTGATTAGAATTAAAAATCATCTTGATAAATTGAAGAAATTATTTGAAATCCATAAGGTAATTCAGTAAAGAATGATGCAAAATGCTGTGCTGAAGTAAAATAAATGGGATGACTGCAGCTAACCACAAACTGGAGAAACCAAGAAAGAAAAATGTCATGTGAGGAAGATTTAGCCAGATTGCCAGAAGACAGAGGAGGTGATTATTCAAATCTGTTCAGCACTGGGAGGTCGCAGCTGGAATCCTGTGCCCAGTTTTGGACACTACACTTGAAAAATGTAAGGACAGTAGACAGAATCCACAAGAAATTAATGCAAACAAGTTGTTTAGACAGAATCCACAAGAAATTAATGCAAACAAGTTGTTTAGAGGAACAGCTGAAAGGATTACCTTTGTTTTCTCAAGGTATGATGGAAGAGCATGTAACAGTCATCTTCAGATAAACAAAGTACTCTTAATATGAGAATGATTGCTTAATGGGCTTAATTTGCAGATGTATTGGTTATTGTGCAACAACATTAAATTATACTTGCACAAGAAATGAGCAAGCTGTTTTTAGCACCCTAGTTACAGGAGGTGTATAAACATGTTAGAAAATTATCTGTGAGCAATGATCCACAAGTACTGTAGCTCATCTCAAGCAGAGCATTAGATTAGCTAATATTCACTGTTTACTTTAACTTTCCTTGATTTCTGTGAATATTTTCAGCCCACTACACTTTACTGGTTATTGCATTTATATTACATGCAATGAATTGCAGTCGTATTGCGTAAGAAGAAACAATCTTTATAACAGCACCTCACTTAGCAGCTAGACCTGTTCAATAAAAAATCTGTATCATTAGTAGTTCTCCTGACTGCAGTAAGACTGATGTTTGTTAAATGAGCAATAGCTGAAGGTTCTGACCAGAAGTTTATGCAGATTTTTTTTCTTAGTGTCCATAACCAAGCAATACTAGATCCATGTGACAAGGAATGAACTAATAATAGGCAAAAACATTTTTGCTGTGAAGTAGGTCTTATTTTACAGACTTGCATGAAAATGCTTTATTAAGCTACATAGACTACTGTTCTTTTTACATCGTCTAATAAGTAAGAAGAATACCCTATTTGATATAGCTTGCAAATTGATTTGTCATCTTTCGGCTTACCTCTATATTCAGATTCTTACAAAAATACGGTCTTTTAGCTTCTGCCTCACTGAAGTCATGGCATTACCCCAGGGAAGTCAAAGGAAGCAAGTGGGAGTGGAGAGAACATACCTTATACCAGTGCCCAAGTACCCTGTGTTCATTATTCAAATGTTCTCATTTCTCACATATCTAATTTTCTTCTGTCCATTACACATATAAACCTTTTTCTGAGAGAAATTATTTTGCATCCCATATCTTTACACTGTTTAGATTCTTGGAAGACTTTATTTAAAAGCAAGAAGGGAAAATAAATTTTAATGCACAAACCAAACAATCACTAGAAGAAAAATTAAAAGGTATCTAATTTTCTGCTACAAAATAAAATGCAAAAAATCGGATAATGTGCTACTGTTTTAAGATTCTTGTTATTAAAAGGAAATGCAACTAAATCCCACAGCAGTAAGTACCATGTGAGTGGTAGTTGCTATGGTAACTTATTAAGTAGAATAAAAATAAAAAAAAAAATACACTTTGTTGGTATGTGAGTTAAGGATGCCTCAGGGCAGCCTAAATAATATCGATGGGGCAGCAAAAAAGTATTTAAAAAAAACTGAAAACAGGTGAAATATGATAGTATTAAGAATCAAAACACATGTATTTTGGATTAGGACTTTCAAATAGAGAAAGAGAAATGGGGTACAGTCGCTGCCTAGGCCACTGTAGGTTTCAGTTTTTAGGAGAAAAATCTGGGTTTAAGTCTCTTTAGAAGAGGGGAGAGTGAGCGCACTACAATATCTTGCCCTTCCCTGAGGCTAAACTGGCATTTAGGTACTGGTAAAGTGGAACTGGCTTTCCTATTGTAGGGCCTCATTAAAGCATGGGGACTTTCTATGAACATGGGGACTATTCTATGATTCTATGATTCTATGACTTTATATGTCCAACCTCCATTCCTCAGGTGTCCTCATCCCCGTCCTCCCGTCCCCCCAAAAACCCCTACTGATAAATCTGGTAGAAAGAACTCTCAGCTACCACAAAGGAAAGACCTCAGAAAAATCTTATAATTGCCTATTATACTTGCAGCAGATACATATGTATTATTAAAGTAGCCAGCCACTGGATGTCATTGTTATTCCACAGAAATGTAAGGAAGAAAAATCTCTTTAAGCCACCCAAAATAAGAGGCAACATACCCCCTAGATTCAAGCATGTACTGTTCAAGTTAGTTTCAGCATTCTGCTTCCCAAACACAGTTTAACTATTTTTAAATGGATGAATAAGCTGTGTGTCCTATATATGGGATTTAAAATAGCTGACTAAACATCACATGAAATAGTACACCCAGTTGGTCCTGTACATTATCTGTGTCAAAGATATTTCACTTTATTTTTTAAAGGATCCTGCTTTGATTTGAACTTGTAATGTTCAGAAGATCATATGCTTACTGCAAAGAATTTCTGCCCAGTTTGGGTTGCAGGAAAGAACATTTTTTGCCCATGCATGAAGCTTGGCATGAAGTCTTGCTGCATCTGCTACACTTCTACCCCTCTGCCCAAGACTGAGAATGCACATTTCTCACCCCATTTTCAGCAAGAAACCTCAGTATGTTTGTTGAAATTACTCATTATTTTAGCTCATGTGTCCCTTCTTCCAGGGTGTGAACAAAAACTGCAGCCCTACATATGCATGACTGTGTAGACCTGGTTTTGCATCCCCGTTCTGCCTGCAATGCCAGTGTTTTGTAGAAAATTGCTTTCTGCATTGCAAGGTTGAAAACTCCTTGCTCTGATGAACAGGGGTACAGCCAGAATGATTTCTAAACCATCCTCAGCCACTTCCAGGACAAGTCTATGCAATTCACACATGGCCCAGGGTATTATCAAAACCAGACACAGAAACATGCAGTTGAATGGAGGTCTGCTTATCAATGCTTGCTCCAGTGACTAGTGCTGCAGAGGCTAGTTCCCATCTTATGACAGCTCACATTATAACATCTCATACTATACCTTGTAGCTATTCACTGCACTAAAAAGGCACCTGTAAGCCATACTAGTTACAGGATTCCTGGCAGGCTGGTTTCCTATTAGACCTGAGCTTAGTTGCATCCTGTATCTTGTTGCTAAGCCCGATACTGCCACTTTGTCTAACACTTTACACTGGTCTCAGTGACATGCTAACCTGCTTAAAGTTAAGTATGTACTCAATTTATTGAGAGCTCAATTGAAAAGAGAATTAAACTAAGTAACTAGGGATGAGTAAGCTTTTACTCCTCTATTCATGTTTCAGTATGGGATCTTTAGATTCATCTCAGGATTTTTTGTTTCTCATTGTCCTTAGGAGTACCTACTAAACATCTGTTTCCTGGTCCTTCTCTGTACAATTAATGTCTTCCCCCAGATGTATCAGGAGTGGACATAAGGAATTTGTAGCTTGAAAAGCAGGCACTCTTCATCTGCTTGTCTTGTAACTAACTGGTTGCTGCCAGATTTCTGCAGCTGGGGGTGTAATCTCCCACAGTAGTTGCAGAGAGTAGTAGTCCATTAATCCTTCTTGTTCCTTCCTTGTTCACACTAGTACTCACAGGTGTGAATCAGAGGCAGGTGTGGAAGCTGGGAAGTTTTCCAGTTTCCCATTTTAGAAAGAAGTATTTTGCGTTGTGGGCATTTGGATCTTTTCAGTCTTTCTCACAACCACAGGCAACACCACAAGAAATCCTCTGGATGGTTAAGTAGCATGGTTTACTATAGTTCACATCTCAGCTAGCTCTAACAGATATATATTCAGTTAAGCCCACTGCAATTTTCCTGCAATAAGAGTAGGCTTGGATACGAGAAAGTAAGTCTGAAGGTTAGAATGCATGTGGAAGTTGACAGAAAAAGGTTGATTTCAGTGAGTTAGTACTCAGCTGCAGGAATAAAAATAGATAAAAAGAGGTTTCATACCTGACAGATAAAAGGTGAAGGAATTCCTTTTTTCAGAATTCAGCAGGAAAAAAAATCTATATCAGAAAAGGAAGAACGCAAGTTATGTTCTCACACATGTGTAGATGAGTCATGGCTGACCCAATCCTAGGAATCCAAACAAATTCGGTGAATATGATTAATCTCAAAGCACACCCAAAAAACTAATGAATCAGTAAGGTCCTTTCTACTAACTTCAGATCCAGGGAAAGCATGTCAGGTTAGCTGCCATCTTGGAGTCAATAGTTACCCTCAGGTCACTTTTCAAGTTAATCAGCAGTATTTACCTTTGCACTCACTCATGTATCAGCTTCTTTGTTGGGGGGGGGGGGGGGGGGGGGAAGCTTGTTCAAACTTCTTTTTCTACTATTCTTACTTGTTGTCACTCCAGACCTGACCTGCAATCTGCAGTATGTGAGAAAAATGTTTTGTTTCCCCTGATATGAGGAAGGGGAAGACAGCTGTGTGCCTGAAAAACAAATAAATTGCCTGACATATCCTAGGCAAGTGGCACCGAATGGAGCTGTCTTTAGTTTCTCTTTCAATTAATAGAAAACAGCACCTCAGGGAATTTCTAGTACCATAGGAGAAAAAAAAATAAAGCACAACAACCAACAAACAAAACCACAAAAAACCACAAAAAGCAACAAACCAGACCCTAGTACTGAAAGCAATGAGCAGTAAGATGTTGTTATACGAGCTACTTCTAGGGAGAGTAAAGAGCTGCTTGGATGTTTTTTAAGGCCTTTCAGTTTCAGCAGCCTTTTCTTCCTCTGAATCAACTGGGTTCATAATACAATAAGAACATGAATTTATGCTATCTCAAAAAAAAAGTATGAAATAGTTTTTTCCTGAAAATACATGGGGCAGCAAAAGTAAACAATGCGCTGTTCTACGAGGCTCTGAGATGACAGTCAAGTTTGCCATTCAGAAGTAATTGACTACTCCCAACACATAAAATGAAATCTCAGTATTCTATCGCATCAACATCATCTGGGGCTTTTTACTAGTAAATTAGAATATCAGAGTGATGAGATATCCTGGTCATTAAATTCTTTGCTACTGGAAGCCACCATACCATGTAATGACCTTCATTTGGAAACCATTTTCTGTTTTATTCCTACTACAACTAATGCGTATCCACCTACCACATTTTGACTTAATTTATCTTCCAGTGAAAAGCATCATCTAATTTCTAGGTTATATGTATGTTCCATGTCCATATCTTCTCACTGGAACTCGTACAGATACACAATTTATCGAAATTGCAAAATGGCGTTAATCTTCACCACTGACTAAAATCCTGGTGCCAAATACTACACCTGAGCAGGGGTAGCAGTGAATCGCTGCAATCATTAGATGAAGTGTTCATAAATATGTGATAAAAGTCTATATGACTGGACGAAATACATTCATGTACTAGTTGTGCATGGGGCCTACAGGAATGCTGCAGAGGGACTTTTCATAAGAGGAAGTAGTAGCAGGCCAAAGGGTAATGTCTTTAAAAAGAGAGTAGATTTAAATTAGACAACTGTGAGGGTGGTGAGGCACTGGAACAGGTTGCCCAGAAAAACTGCAGCTTCCCCTTCCCTGGCAGTGTTCAAGGCCAGGTTGGATGGAGCTTTGAGAAACCTGGTCTAGTGGAAAGTATCCCCACCATGGAAAGGGGTTGGAACTAGATTATTTTTACTGTCTCTTCAAAGCCAAACCATTCTATGGTGCTACGATAATTATATGATATGGTTCTCGACTTCCAGGGCCACTTCACAGTCTTGATAGTGATTTCCTGTGCCATTTTGAACTAGTCATTCCTTTCTTTTTAACTCAGTCCTTTACCTGTGAATAAGCAATAGAGTTTAGTATCTGCTTTGCTTCTATGACTTAACTTGTGAATTCCTTAGGACAGGGATATTTCTGCTGGTTCAAGATACAGACATTTAAGGGCTCCTTGGTTTTACAACTTGTCATGGTATTCCATACCATATTGGACCACCATAGGTAAAGCACCCAATAATCTGTAGCTGCCCAGCTGGAGTCTTCATTATCAGCTGCTTCATACCTTTCCTATCGCAAAGAAAGTTCATATCACACAGTCTGTAAAAAGCTCATTCAGCAAAATGTTCCTTTGGTACTCATTTGCTGCCATTTTCTATGCTAAAACTTTCACACAGAGAACTAAAAAGCAGAAAGTTAGACCATGAACTCTAGAAAGGAAAGCTATCCTAGTTTGCTTCTCACTTCAGGACATACGCAGATACTGTGTTTTTCAAAAAACAACTGAAATCTGTGGTGAAAAAAACTCATGAAGGTTTTCAATTTTTTACTTTTTTTTTATTTGACTTCTAGCTGGTCAGACTAGAACTAATTGGAATTTGGCATGCTTCAGCAAGGAGAGAAGCTGCAGTCACTCTTGAAAGTCATTCCTTGAATTAGCACCAGTCACTTTAACAGTGCAGTATCTGGAGCTCTTTAGGTTGATTTCGTAGGGAATAAGAGTGATTTATTTCTTTTTTAACTGGGCTGTTGTACTTGAAAAAGTTCCATACAAAAGACCCTAAAATAGCACATAATAAGGTGTAATTATTCTTATTCTGATTCTCGCTCTATTCTTTAGCACCCTCTCCCTGCCACACACACACACGCGCGCGTGTGGTTTTGTCAGTTGGCAGTGTTCGGTGGTTTGCATATGGTGCTTTCACACTTGGCTGTGGGACAACCTACTGCTTAATTTGCACCAGAAACTGTAAAACAGGATGTTATCTTTGTTCTAAGGAACCTACATAATTTATGAACAGAAACTGTCAACAGGCTCATATCTTTATAGCACATAGATATTTTTGAAATGCCACCTTTTATATTAAAATTTTACCATGAGTAGGGTAATTATATATGTTTAATACTGAATGAGTTTAATTTGTTTAAATGTAACAGATTTAATCCCTCAACAAATGTGGTTAGGCTTAAAGAAGAAATCCCTGACTTCAAATTGCTTGGCGCTTTTGACTTTGGTACTTTATGTAAATCCTAAACCTGGAAATATGCCAGGTTTCCTAGTTTAGATGGTGGTTTGTAATCTTAGCAGCATTACTATTTGTGGCAGGCCTGTGGTAAAGCGATCAAGAAGCTAAAAGTACTGAGACACCACTGAGTACAGAGCCTATAGGAAAACTAACTTGTGGAGTTTCCTAAACAATACTGCTATATTTAGATTACCACATCCATACCAGTGATGGGCCAAAGGATTAAAGGCATAGTATACACTCACAGCTACAAAGAACGGACTTTGGGAATTTTTCAAAGCTGTCGCCTTTTCAGAAGTGACACTAGATGGCATCAAATATCTTCTTTACTTTGTACAAACTGCTTACACGGTGTGCAGTGCAGGGTCATTGTTCATTCACCTGGCCACAGCAATGGGTTTAGGTTTTAAGCTGTGTTATTTTATTAACTTTTTTTTCAGGTAGGCTACATATATTACCTTGAAAGTGGAAAAAAATAAGAATAAATCAATTATCCTCTAATGCCCCTGTGTTTCACATACATTTCTCAGCACCACGACTGCTTTTGAATTCATACAACTTCTGAGGATTCTGGAGCCTTTAAAAGAGAAATAAATCACTACTCTGATTGAATACCACTGCACTGAAAAATAGTACTCTACATTTATCCCCACATTTAATTCTCTAAGTTTCAGGATACTCCTCTTCCATAATGAACATGTCAAGAAATTCCTTAAAATAAACCCTTTAATTTATCTGCATTCCCAACTACATATTGATGTATTTGCTCATCCAAATTAACAAAATAGGTGCACTTAAACAACACCAATTTCCCTAGGGCAAAGCCAGAAAATAAACAAAAAAAAAAAAACAAACTCTAAACCAAACAAGCAAGAAACCCACAAAACCAGCAAAAAACCCCACCCAAAACAAAAAAACAAACCATAATCAGTTAAATCACTAAAGGTACAGGAATCCATAACAGTGAAAGTACTCACACAATGTGTGGAATAAATCTCAAGCATATATTTAAAAGAAATCAATAATTAGCATTTTATGTGAAATTAGCCTGTCCTGTCATTAGGCAGAAGGATACACCTGCACTGAGAAACTGACCTTTAAAGGTCCCTTTCAACCCAAACTATTCTATCACTCTATGACTGTGTGCTGAAGATAACACTAACTCCCTTTGAATACATTGGTACTGAAGGGTAGAGTAACAGAGCACCACAATCACACCATCAGCATGAGTCTCCAAAACAGAAGACCCACGTTCCAGCACATTCCCATTGCATTAGTTATCCTTGCTAATGTAGCCTTAAGACTCAGTTTCAGAGTTAGCTTGTCTGTGACATTTATGTATCGGGTAAACTGGAAGAGTCTATCCCAGTAATCTCTAGAGAAACTGGATACCTTAACCACTCATGTAACTGGTACATAAATGAGGAATTTTGAACAAATGCTATATTTTCCAAACCTAAGAGAGCTATTGCAGAGCCAGCCTGAGACCTCCCTCCTGCTATCTAGGCTGTAGGAGGGCTCAGAACTCAATGAGATGATCCTATGTGACCATGCCTATATTGGTATGGAGAGGAGCTATTTCTACAAACACCTAATCAAAGATGAGCTAAGCGTGGCTGTATAGCCCCTGTGAAGGAACCTCTGCAGCTTGGTAGGGTTAATACATTCTGCAATCTCTAACCTCAAAACTTTGCTTATGGATCCTGCAGAGCTGACTCCATCTGAACACAAGTTCCTCCATTTATTACTTTGACAGAAGCTCCTTTTCCTTCTTTATTTAATCCAAATAGATGTGACTCACCTAAGCGAATCATAACACCATCTAAGTGCTGCCCAAAATACATTTACAAATAAAAATATTTTTTCTTTCTGTCTTCTCATTTGTGAAATAATAGCTTTATTGTTTTACAAAGTTTGTTTCTACTGTATAGACTATACCTATTAGCTTGATTGAGAGCATGAACTGATTTGATGACTTCCTTTCAAGTGGTTAAGTCAAGAAAGAATTTTGTTCTGTACAAGGTGAGGTCTGTGACAAATGTAAGTTTCTACAAGAGGAATACTCAAAGGACCACTTCTTTCATTCCCTCCTATTCCCATTAGACCGCAGGCAGACTCAGGTTTCCAACAGAACAGAATTGCCACAGGAGACTTCCCCATATAGGCTTCTAATACCAAAGTGTGTCTAAGTAACAACTGCATTTGTACTACCTCTTGTTGTCATCCGATTATTAAAAGAAACTCATTGTGACATCGCTCTTAAATCATTCCCCTCATAGTTGTTACAACTCTGTGCTGCAGCTTGGAAAACCTTCAGCAACATCCTGGTTTTATGTTATCTTGTGTTTTACATATTAGGGTATCAAACTGATACTGCCAGTCTCTTAAGACTAGGTCTTCACTGTAAGATAAATGTACAAATAAATTCTTACAAGTCAGTGGAAATAAAGATATATAGAAATATATGTTTAACCCTTATCTACCATTATTCCACAGTTATGGTAGTACATAAAAGACCATACCTATCTAATTCCAGTCACTGGGGAAGAAAGTAATATTTCCAAACCAGGGAATTAATAATAATTGTCTTTCTTTTTCAGTTTTAGAATACTTTGTCAGAACCAACTGGCAGGCTTCATTCTCTGCCTTGTTGTCCAGAAAAAAGTTGTCAAGATAATGTTATTATATATAGATGTAGAAGCACCTTTTTTTTTATTGCCTCATTTCAGCCAATCCATATGATGAGTACATGGCCTGGAAACACTCACTTCCACACTTAAAATCTTATCATTCTTTCAAGTGCCTGGTACGTAAGAAAATGTGTCTTCCCTTTACTGACATCTGCCAATTCAACCATAATTTTTGTTTGGCTTATTTGTCCCTAGTATTTTGCTTCATTTTCAAAATTTATACTTCCTGCCTGACTTCATTGTTTACTTTTGCAGTTTCTTTTACCACACGCAAGTATCTTTGCCTTCTGAGTTTTGCAGTCTCATTTTCATGATTTTATTTTTTTTTACCCATTTCCCCTGTATTTTCTCTAAGTAGTTTCCCTTGGAAGGGTAGATTTATCGTTGCTTGCTTTAGGGCCTCTGAGTTAGCTGTTGTGGCATCCTTTATCCTTTCACAATTACAAATGACTTTGTTATTTCCGTTGCTTGCTTGAAAACTACACCTAGCATGAAAACACACACACACACACACACACAAAAGCAGCCACAGGAAAGTGTCAGAGCAAAAATGGATGACAAGTCATAAAATTGCACCTAAAAAAAAGCAGGTATCAGCAAAGCAGGTAAGGTTTAATGACACCTCATTTCAAACCAGTATCCTGTACCTGTACTGCACTGAATGGAGACACAGTTTGGAACTCCAACTGGATTTTAACTTCTTTGTGCAAACAGCCAAATTGAAAACCGAGAACAGAGACAGATGAAGTTTGATGTTTTATTCTTTTCACTTTTGAACTTGCTTTCCATTTCATAGTTTCGACTAGGAACGCAAAGCCACAAAAATCTGTATCCCAACCAGGGAAGTATTAAGGTTTTTTTCTTGTTTTGTAAAAAGCCTTCTTTGGAAATCTGGAAACCCACCAGAATGCAAGGGCTGAGGATCTGTGTCATCTATTCAAAACACCCAATTATTGAAATATGCTTAAATTTGAAGGTTGTTGGTCATTTTTTGATTAGGTGAAGGGTGTCAGAAAATGCATTTTGTGATCTTTGCTTCAGTTTCAGATGTATCAGTAAAACATACACTATTTCCTTTCATCTTTTCCAGTGTAACTTCTGCCTTCAATGAACTAAAGACTCAGGACTCGCTGACATTTACCATCATGGGTACAGCGCCAAGTACAATGACAACCTCAGCTGTGGCCTCCAGTTCAAATAATAATAGTAGTAGCTATGACAATGCTAGCATACAGCCAAGAACAAAAACATCTCAAAAAACACATGAGCCAAATTGGAAGAACATACCAAAGAACAGTAAATGGCTAACTCTGAAAAAGAGAATTCATTATTTGCTTTGTCATTCAAATATTTCAAAAAATTAATGACATTTGCCAAACACATGGCTAGCATTTACTTAAGATAGCAAGCTGATGTACGGTAGGAATTCAAAGGACTCATATGCTATGATGTGACTGCTTAACATACCTTACTAAATCAGCTCTCAAAATGCCCAGTACAATGACTATCAAATATCAAAGCATAAGATATAGGCCCCTATTTTTCCTTTGATGTGTGCATAAGCAGAAAGCAATTGATTGTAATTATTGCAACTCACTTAAGTTCTATTTCTTAGAGAATCTCTACTGAGAATAACAAAATGCAGTGCTCAGTTCAGTAATACTTCATTGCTATAGCAAGCTACAGAGCTGTTACCAGAGTGCAGTAAAGAGGCAGAACCCTCAAAAAAAAAAAAAAAAGTAGCTCTCAGGACAGAGTATTTTAATCTCTGTATCTATTTATTCAGCAAGCAGGCTGAAAGGATCACTGAGATTTTGACAGTAGAACCAGCAAGAGAGCTACTTACTTTAAAGTTGCTTTAAAGTTCCTTTGGACTTTTAATTAAACAAATACAAAACAAGTCAGAAGTAAATGTCCTTATTCAATTTGCAGCTATCCATTGAAGCATTTATGTCCTTTTTTGCCTCAGTGTACAGACTGCAAAAACATGTGAATTTTGTTATACTTTTAGCTGAAGGAACTATTGTAACTTAGTTTTATAGTTAAGAGTGATGTTCAGAGAGACTGGATGGCTTCATACAAAAATCTAATCCAGATCTTTCTAGACCATATGTTTTTCAGTAATTTTGAATATACCAACAAAAAGATAAGGTATGGTAAACAGTAAGACCTCAGTGCAACAGCTAGAACAAGTAGGCTTAATGACCCAGCTAAGAGGGTATAAAAAGAAAATTTGGTCTTCTGCAGATTGCACTTGGCACAACTGCATCAGATCAAGACCTAGGCTGACAGGTTTGAACAGCAGGTCAATACGGCACAAAGCAGAAAACCACGAAAAAATCTAAACAAAACAGTGGCAATACCTAACAACCTTTCCACATCCCTGCTAACATGTACAGAAATAGAATAAAGTGAGAATGGCTCCACAGTTAAGCTGAAGTCTGCTGTAACTATTTTTAACGTTGAAGTCCCAGATATCTTGATAAAACCCCTTTTGGGTCAAGATGTGTTTCTAATATTATCATATAAATTGCCCTAAATAAGGTTTTCTCAGCCCACAGTTACACGATTCCTGGATGTCTTTCATTAGCCTTCTGATCTTGTTTCCTAGAATACCTTTTTTGGGATTAGACTGGACACAGAGCACTGTCTATTGGGTTCTTCAGAGAACTAACACAAATCCCATACAAATAAATGCACATTAAAAAAAAACAACAATAAAGCAAACAGTAAAGCTTGATCTGAGTAGTGATTCACAGACTCGGGAATATATATATCTCAGGAAAAATTAAAACCAGAAAATCCCTAAATGTGTAAGCACACACTCTCTAAAATCTGATATCTACTACTGTGCATCTGCACTAAGTAGCAGTTTGCTGCCTGAGTTGCTTGCAGTGATATCACACCCCAGATCAAACGGTACCAGATAATATTCTGGAGGATCAAAACCAAATCTCAAGGTAACAACACTGTGATGGTAGTTGGATTAGTCAGATGACTGCACAGGTTTTCCACATCTGTTTTTATGGTATGAAATAGTTTTGTAGATTTATGTAGATTTAGTTTATGTAGATTTAAGGCTACTTTAGATCATATTTAATACTTTGTCCATTATGGAACTTCCATGTGGGGAAGCAGCAGAGAAAAAAAGAAAGCATGAGTTCACACAGTCCTGCTTTCTGTGGCTCTGCCATTTGAAGAACTCACTTTAAAAACAGCACAGTTCACCACATAAAACAGGTATATCCAGCTGGATGTTTTTGACACCATTCTTTGACATTCTTTTGATCAGTTTTACTTCCTTTTTTTTTTTGTATTTGCATCAATATTATCCATCTTGTCTTTATTAAGATTGTAAAAAATTAAGAGAGATTTGATTAGAATCCCCACCAAGAAAAATGATATTTCATAACTTTCACAGCTATTTCTCCCAGAATCAATAGCAATTGAACACTTGACAGATTTGCACTATTTCCAACTTTAATACCCTGAAATGTGTTAATTACTAATCATAGTATCATAGAGTTGTTTGGGTTGAAAGGGACCGTAACCTTAGTTAGGTTGTGAGGAGGGTTTAAGACACTGGATCAGGATGCCCAGAGAAGTTGTGGATGCCTCATCCCTGGCAGTATTGAAGGCCAGGCTGAATAGGGCTTTGAGCAACCTGGTCTAGTGGAAGGTGTCCCTGATCCTTGTTAGCCAACACCCCCAAGTGTTTCTTCTCAGGGCTACTCTCAATCCATCCAATAACATAAATTTGATTTCAGACAACAGTCTTACTCTTTGGAAAAGACCAAGGTAGCTCAAATTCTGAGAAAGTAAAACCCAGTAATCATCTTAAATAGTTTTCCAGAAACTGATGTTCATATTAAAATCACTTTCACTGACCAGATTTCAGTGTCCAAATCCTTGAGCCCACCAGGTACACAACACTGCCAGTCTGGGGAAGCCTTGTTTTGTTTTCTCATCCTGATCCCTTGCTTTCTGCACTGCATGGATGTTAGTGGGAATTATTTCACTGATTTCCTCTAGGTTCAGTAATGACTCATCATTCAAAATAACACTGATATCAGATCTCTGCCCACAGTATAGAGGGTAGAGGAAAATTACAGCTGTCAGAAATAAGAAGCCCAAATGAAGACACACATACAAAATTCAGGGGATCCTGTTTTGCTGTCATGGACTACAGTGTAAATATGAAGGAGTATAACCAAATTTCTGGATCAGAAACCACTCCTTTTTCTGAGCTCTACTTTGCTTTAGGTGAAGGATTCTTTTTATTACATGGCCCAAAGTATATGAACTTATTCCATCATTCACATGCACAGTGTCATTTTAATTATGGTACTCCTACCATAATTGAAAAAAAAAAAACAAAAAAACAACAAACAACCAAAAATCAAACTCAAACTCAAAATGCTCACCTGGATGTTTGAGTTATTCTGCTAATGAAGCAAATAAATATGGTCCCAATAATTAACCTGATTTCAGTGTCTGTCCTCCATCTTTGTGGAAATGGCCAGAAGGGAGAAATGAAAGAGTGAGAAACCAGAAGAGGAGGTCACACAGACAACCAGGAGTTGTTGAATTTAATACACTGGATAGAGGAATCAAACATTTTCAAGCTATGAAGAAACAAAATGTGGCTTGGCATGATTTGGTTGCTTGAGACACAGCTGAGAGCTGCATCTCTGCAGCTCAGGCAAACCCTGCCAAACAGGTTTGCCTAAGGATTAGGAAACCGGAGATAACTCCAGATACCTTCAAGCTTCATCAGGCTCCTACAGACACCCCAGTGAGAGTGGAAAACAACAGATACTGCTTTTCAAAGAGAAAACATTTCAAGAAATAACATTCCAGGGTGGAAATGCTCCACCAGCTGGGAGCAATGGAGGTGCAAAGAGCAAAAGAGAATATGTGGTTGCAAATAGCATGTGTCTGAAAATAGAGCAAATGTGTGTAAGAACAATTAGCTTTCTGTGAGTTGCGCTGGAAGCACAGCCAAGGGCCAGTGCATCTCTACTCATACTTGGGCAGCCGGCCAGAGACTATAGAAGTGACTTTCCTCCCATTATTTTCTCATTTTCATTAAACTGTATTTTAGGTCACCACAAAACAACTCTATTTTCTCTACATTTTTCTCAGACACATGACCTTTGCTCCCAGTGTAAGAATATTCTCTCCTGGCAAATAAAGCAGGTCCCCATTAATTATCTCTCACTCCCTCCCATCTTGCAGCTTTACTTGTAGGAATATTGCCACGACTACAGGCTGTTTGCCAAGAGGCCTTACACATGCTTTTTTCATTATTAGACTACTATAAAATTTAACCATATAAGTCTCCTGTGCTGTACCCTCCTGGTGATGCCAATAGCCATTCTAAAATAGACTACTTAAGAGAGTGTTAGACCAGGCCTTTTGCAAGTCATTAAACTGTGGTTTATTTTTACCTTGTTAGTAGATGTGTTCCTGCTCCCACTGATGGTCACTGGAGCAGGCTCAGTACATATATGAACATTAAAAAAAAAGAACTAACCAAACCATCAGCCACTGTCATGCTTAGCACTCACACACACACAATCACACACACAAAATTGTTGAATTAAGTGGCAATTTTGCATGTCAGTAAGGGCTGCAATACAGTAAGGGCCAGATTTTGCCATTGGGCATGAAAGGATTTTGATTTTAAATTACTGATAAAATAATGGTGTACAAAGATAGAGCTTGCTTTTCTTTTTCTCCTCAAGTCACAGAGTTTAATTGGTTCTAATACAAAATTATAAGGGAAAAATTTGATCCTGAAATAGTGCTTTTTGTCAATAGGAAGCAGAGTATTTTTCAGTGAGAGCGATACCATTTTCCTCTTGTAAAGTGTTCTCTTGAAGTGAAATGAAATTACTTGCTTGTGACCACCCAGGGTCTCGAAACAAACTAGAAGTATGGGAGTAAACAACATTTGGGGTTCAATCATTTTAGTTAATCCTAGTAAGTAATATTTTACTTGCTATCATTAATTTCCCATCAATGGTAAAGAATCTGCTCAGAAGGAGCACAGCCTCTTTTTCCAGTGTGTGAAGACAACACACATGGTAGGGACATTGGAATTTGTTCTCTCAGTGCAGCAAAAGAAAGAGTAAATAACACTGTCCCTAAGTCAACTTTCAGGAATGTCAGCCAGAGCTGTCAGGGAAGGGCACCAGCTGCCTGTCGTCTCATTTTGATCTATTGCAGAAGAGCAGCAATAGTATCTGAGAGAAAGGAAAAACCCAAAGCAGTCACACACCACAGCAAACACCCATCAAGATTAGGATTCAAGCTTTGCACCAATTACAAAAAAACAAGAGCAATGTTGTAAACATGACTGATGAAATCAAGAAGAGAGTGATGTCTTACATATGCTTGCTAACATGTCACTTCATTTATTTTCAAGTGTCACTTAATATCTAGGATATACTGAGTTTAACAGCTTTAAAAATATGATTAAGAGTCACCATCCTTGGCTAGCATGTTTCTAGAAGCTTATGTCTGTAGTAAGCACTCAGTGCTGTTAGTGTATGCACAGCCATAGCTGCTAGGGTAGAAACAGAGAAACACATGCCGTTCCCCATTTAACAAACCAGCAGCATCTGCATTATCTTGAGCATCATGCAGAAGCTGCACACAGGCCCCTTCGTTAAAGAAAATATTTTCTGGTAGAAGGAAGTAAAAAGCTTGCATAGCTGTTAGTTCACTGTCTTGCTGGCAGTGGGACAAGAACTCAGTAACTTTAGGTTGAAGAGAGAATTCAAACAAACAGACCATAACTGCACAAGGGCACAGACACCCTGTGCCCATTACCCGTGTTTCCCCATCATGCTCGCATCGCCTAAGGACGTACAGCCCAGCACAGATGGCCTTACGCGATTGTCTGAATATGCTGAGAGAGTCATTCTTTCAATGTCACTGGGATTTATTTTTCCCTCTTGCATCTCTCTGTTTCTTTATCTCTCCTGAGATTCCCCTTGTCTTCAAGCAGTTGCCCACAGCTTCCTGCAAATTCCAGCCTGGCTGAGCAGAGTGTGACACAGCTCAGCCCTGGAGGCTGTATAAGGAAGGCAGCCAAACCCCAGGTTTCCTGTAAACTAGCAGAGAACTGCTAACACCATCATTTTGAAATTAGCTTTTACTTTCTCCCAGGGTGTTTTATCTTAAAAAAAAAAAAAAAACAAACTTAAAAGTACAGGATTTTATTTTTTCCATTCCACCTATTAAATCAATGAATCCCTCATTCTCTTTTTCACCTTTACTGTCCTATACTTTTTCCTTGAGGAAGGCACCTATCAAGCTCTGCCCCAGTGCACGTTAGGTGAGGACACTGCACCCTGCTGAGGCTGAGCCAGAAGGATATTTCTTATGCAAAATGAGCGCAGTGCTGTAGCCATCCTGGTCACAGCAATATGAAGATGTCATTGCTGCACTGACAGCAAAGGGACTGCTGGTGAGTTCCTCCCCACAGACTTTTGTAAAAACTACTGTGAGCTACCAGACTTACCAGGACCCTCCTTAAGCTTTCTTCTGAAATATGTCAAGTGGGTCTGTAACTCTCTCCAAAAAATAGCTCTGGAAAGCTTCAAAAGGTATTGTAGTGTACTACAAAACAGCAGCGCACTAGAGGGGCAAAGTGGTTGAAAGGAGAGGCAAAGAAAGGGCCAGACTCTGACACGCACCCCGGGAGCAGCCAGCAGGGCTAGGGGTGCCTCACTGCACAAGCAGGTCCCTTTACTGGGGCAAGCGCCACCTGAACACACCTTGCAGGAAAGCACGTGTCAAACACCTCCCGTTCCTGTGCTGTACCCAGTCATCTGTGTGCCAGCAGCAGCAGCCCCCGCACAGCCCCGAGGGGACAGTGATGCTGGGGCCAACAGCCACCAGCGACGGGCAGGTCTGTTCTCACTGGGTGCTGTCCAGGGGGCTGACAAGAGCTGTTTCTGTGCTGAAGTGCTGGCAAGGCAGGGACCAGGCTGTGACCTGGTTTTCTCTGTAGGCAGCCCAAATGTTTTAGGCTTGTAGGAAGACTGTGGCTATCTCAGCAGGATGGTCTAACAGAAAAGATCAAAGATGATGAGTGACCCTTCAACAGTATTTTTTAATTCCAAAGCCACGTAAGTGCAGGCAGCAACCTCTACTTATCTGGCTAACTCAGGTCCTCACCAACAAGCAGATGAATGGGGATTGGACTGAACTCTTCTGTTGAATTTTGGCAGTGTTTCTCAGAAATCAAGACCCTAGTAATCCCATTAACCCCAATAGCCTGTTTAAATCCACTGTGGAAGAATTAGTCAATTTGGATATCAGCTCACAGAGTGCTGCATCATCCACACACAGAGACACACACCAAAAAAAGAAATCATTTTTGTGTGTTAGTTTTATCAGCAGTAGATTCTGTTGCATTAAAGAAGAAGAAAAATAATAAAAAAATAAGCTGTGCAAATTCTTTTCATGACAGTTTAAAGAAAAGCAATACTTCTACCCATACATCCCTTGGACCAAACCTGTTATGCAAGTAGGATCATTAATGTCAGCAGGGATATAAAGTGAGCAGGATTTGCTCCATGTTCAGTAATAAAACCTTCTCAAGGAGATGAAATTGAACGCAGTGTAATGTAACAGGAGTGACTGAAAGATGCGGTAGCACTATGTGAACAGTCTGTACTATACTATGATTCAAGGACTACAGATCCGGTAGTCTTACAGTTCTGTTGTAAGATTTTGCTGGAAATGATGTTAATGAGTGGTGACTGTCTGGTGCCACTGTTACTTCAAATTGCTATTTTAATACAGCTCACAACAAAAGCAGCACTGACAAACATAATCAAAATGGCAGTCTATTCAAGTACAAGGTAGGAATACCATCCTCACTTAAAAATGAAAAATAAAGCAATAAGTATGGAATATTGAAAAGGAGGAAAAATGCTAAAGGAAGAAATAACCAGTATCATTTGGAGCTAAATCACCATGCAGCAGTTACAGTCTGTGACAATCTGTATGTGGACTCCATGTGTGATAACATTGATACAGTCATTAGAATTTTATTTTCTTGATTTTTGTATAGCAATGAGATCAGTGTGTGCCACAACATAGGGAGAGCGCTGCCACAAATGAATCCCTACTGTCTATTTTCAGAGAGTATAGGCTTGATTTTGAGCACAGCATTAATTCAGCTTCCCCCCCTCCCTCCCAATCAGGTTCTCATTATGTCGTCTAAAACCTTGATTCAGACAAGCACTTCTGCATGTGCTTTGTTGGAACATGTAATTACTTCCCATTAAAGTCAACAGGACTAAGTAGCATGGTTAAGTGCTTTGCTGAATCAGAGCCTAAATGACATCAGCTGTGCCAGTAAGTTACAGGTGCAAAAAAAGACCATGTTTTAAAAAAATCTGACCTTTTTTTAAGCCAACTTTCATAATGGGCCTATTTGTGATTTTGTTGCAGAATTTACTTAGTTCGCAGATGATATTACTTCCCACCTTTCATCTCTCTCAGATGTTGCCATGCTACTCTTCACTGACTCTCTAGAAAACAGGGTAATCTTTAGAGAAAAATATAGTACCAAGGTAACAAACAGTACTCTGGTTTGCCAGAAGTGAGCAGAAAAACAGAAGGAAAGCACATACAGTTGTTTGCCCTTGAAGTTTTGTAATGCAGCAGAGCTAGACAAGGAAAAATGTGCATTAATCTTAAAAGGAAACTAACACAACCAAGCACACATAAAAACCCAAAACAACCAACCAAACCACAGCAGTCCACAAAAAGCTTTCTGAGCCAGCTTACTCAGGAAAAGCTTATGCAGGTTTGAAGCTCTCTTTCACCAGTAACAGGCTCAAACACAGATGTGTGCAGCATGGACAGAAACAAACAGCACCAAACTGCCTCCTTTTTCAGCCGTATGCACAATTCATATCTGTCCCAAAGTCCTCACAAGCAACCCTTAAAACTGTCTACCCAAACGAGACTGTCCCAGAGGCAGCTTCACAATGTCACAGGACCTTATGCAAGGGTACCTTAGACACAGAATTAAGGATACTCTTCTTCAGTGTTCTGGTTAAAACCTCATTTCATATATCTCAGCATGCTGCCTGCTTGCGTTTACAGCAGCTGTTCTGAAGCATGGCAAAAACACTGTCATAAATTAAGTAGGCAGAACTTATATCATATAAAAAATGTGTGTTTACCCAGGTAAAATATATCACTGAGAGCACCTGATAGTCTGAGAAGCAGCAGGAAAAATAAATAAAAGACAAAATTCATGAGCATTTGTAACTTGTGAAAAAACAGGTTTTGTTCCATTTGAGTCCTGATGCTGTGAACACAGCCTTGGTATCCGAGTACCTAGGTATCATGTTCAGGAGTTTAACATGGAAAATCTTGTGTACGAGGAAACAGTGTCATGAGTTCCACATGACACAAAACTGATGGATGTGCCCATATCACAGAGGTGACACAGGGAACAAAATGAAACACAAAGTGGATCAATGGGATCAAAATGACATGTTTCAAAGTGGACAAATAGCTATTGGTAAATAGCCAAAAGTGGCATAGCAAATAGGAATGCCAATAAGAAATTAGCTATAACCCCAAAATTTCAGCCGCAAACCACATAGCACAAGACAGATATAAACACAGATGCCATGGGAATGAATATCTTAAATATATCCAGCTAAACAAAGGAGCAGTGTCAGGAGGGTTTAATTACTTCTACCTCCAGTAGAAGACCTTAACATATATTCTATTACTTACTTTATTTTTTTTATTTTATAAATGTGCCTCTACAAAGACCTAGGGAAAACATACAGATCATTTAAAATTACACCAAAATTCCAGTTAATGCAATGGTCACAATTACAAACCTTCCCAGAATCCTGACCCAAACTTTTCCCAGATAAAAATCCCACCTTTTAAACCAAGTCACCATCACTCAGTCTGTTTCCTAAGAAAAAGCTTGGGAAAATAGTTAGCTTCTTCCATCACCAATCAAGAGGTTAGCAATTGGCCCATATCTAACATCTAAAGCCACAACGTGCAGTGACAGAAATTACTGTTGACACTCAACTTTTCCTTCTCATCCTCTCTCTGGCATTTCTGCTTTATCTGCAAGTTTATTTCAACAAATTATTTTTATCAGCTGTTTCCCTTCACCCCTTGGTGCTCCTTAAGACCTCTAAAATATGTTCCTGGAAGCAAGATGACCATCATCCTTTTTTCCATCTCCAATCCTGCCTTTTTCTTCTTTGATTCCCAGAGATGGTCACTCCACACCATGAACTAAGCAGAAGTATTGAATAACATAGTGTTTCTCAAAGCCATAATCAAAATTGCTCAATTCCTTTCAGATAGTATTGTGCCCATTTTATAGATGCATAGAGACAGAATAACTGTCAGACAGAAATAGAGTCAGTAGAAGAACTGGGAACATAATGCAAAACTCATTTCCCTTCCCCTTGGCTGAAGAGTTGAACTAAACAGTAGGGACAGTCTATTTCAGCCTATTTTCAGGTATAGAATCTCAGAGATATTTTCATACCAAGGGTAAAACCAGGTCTACATATCTCAGGAGATTTTTTTCCCCAGCTTCAGTCAGCGGAAAAGAGGAACACATAAGTCATAACACATTAAAATGAAGGGGGAGGATCAGCTTTCTATACTGAGCAACAGATACATCACTGTTACACTCAGATGAGTTATCATAGACTTTCTGGATGACAGGTTGAAGATAATTAGAAAAAGAACCCTGTAACTGAGTGTTTATAATCCCATTATTGACTTTTAATTCATAATCTGTATTTTACCGAACTGAGCAGCCATGCTATAAATTTAATACACATTGCATGACAGTCCATGCTTTCCAAAACTTCATTTGTAATGGTATATGCAGCTCTTAGCCACAATAATTTATAACAATAATCACTAAATATTACACATAATTGATGTTATTTACTGTGAAACAGGAGTCAGAAATTTCACATTATAGGCCAGAATCAGTCCCAGTTTTCACAGAAAAGGTTTTCTTATTTACATAAGTTTTATAGGGGTGAAGAGAGAGACTGACTGCAGGATTTCATCACAAAAGGCAGTAGGTAGGTCTGTGCTTTAAAGTAAACCTTAACCTGCTGCAGGCAGCAGTTCATGGTCTGTGCATTGACCAGAGGAGGGAAAATCTAATTCAAGACTACCCTACATTCATCTCTAAAGTTAAATGCTTTTTCCACTTACGGAAGCAAATTATGAGCTGGTTATTTGCACATTCTCATGCTTAGTAATTTATGCCCAATGTAGACTTTACACTGAACTCCATGGCAAGCATTTCTCCCCTGATACCTGTTCTCATGCCTTGTTACTTGTCCTATTCTTGTACCTTATGAGGGACCCCTTTCCTGCAGCACTTGGCATTTGCCTGTTCACTCATCGCCATTTCTATTGCCTCTTTAGAAAGCCACATTGATTTCACTTTTGATTACTTCTAAACTAACCATTAAGAAAACCATGAATCGCCACTCAAACTGAGCCCAGTCACTGCCATGTATTCTAAGAAATATTTCTGCTGGAAATATTTCTGCTGAAATTATTGTCATACATTATATCAGTCCTTCAGTATAAACAGAGTAAACAGAAAGGTTTGGAGCTGGTTGATCAGATTCCCATTTATTCCCATTTCCACAAGGCATCCTGGGACTGCTTGTCTCTGTATTAAGTAAGGAGACCCCACTAGCCCAGTTTTGTGCCTTGCAGAATTCAGGACAACCTCAGGCCCTCTCAGGGTGGGATCCCTGTCTGTGCTGTGCACAATATGTTGGCTGCACGCTAGCTGGGGGAAGCCCTGGGTAAACAATGCTAGATAAAACCCCCCATCTTGAGACAACAGCTCTAGCATTTGTTCTTGCTCTATTTCTGCTCCCCAACACATAGCTATGTTGGAGTCAATAATTGGGAAGCCAGCAAGCTGGTATAACCAAAACCTGAATACAGGGAAACAGCATTGCAGGGAAGAGAGGTACACTGCCTTGTGTCACCAAGCCTAGGTCATCCACAGAACTGCTGTGGGAAACTGAATCATTCTCATCTGTTGAGGCTGTTTTGTATGCAGCAGATATCAAGCTTGCGAGATGTAACGGTCATTCTGCAGACAGAAGGGTAACCACCTTTCAACTATCCACCATTTCTTCAAAGTTAATCCTGGAGTTAGGTACTTAGAAGTCCACAGGTTATTTCAGAGCACAGCTTTTACTGTGTTTGCATGAATATGCGTCTCACTAAACATGCATATTTGGCTAACTCTGTATTTTGGGGAAAATAAGAAAATCTTTGCCACTGAAACTGTCCTATGCATAGACTTTACTGATGAGAACTTTGATTTCATGGGAAATTGACAGTCTTGAATGCAGGTTCTACAACTAAGAACAAGTGCAAATGTCTCCCACTTGGTCTTAATGTATTGCAATAAGTACAATTCAGGTCCTTTTGATTTATCAGAAAAAATAATAGACTTCAAGTGCAAACAGTAGTCCTCAAATCAGTCAACAAACCAACCAAACATTGGAGCATCATGGAATTGACAGTTAAATATTCTGAAGAAATTATTGGTTTGGGGACACAGTCTATGTTCTTTCCTATACCAACACACGTAACCCTCCTTTTACCAACTGCAAGTCAATGGTTGGTTTAGACACTTTAAGCCATTCTCTAATATTATTCAGATCACAACGATAACGACAGTTTGCATGTTGGTATAGGAGAGCCCAATCATCGCTAGAAGTGTGTTCTTCAGCACTCAGTGCGTACATTCTTGTTGTAACCTATCCAGAAACCTCTGGTCCTGGAAGAAGTTTTCCAAGAATTTGTGGCACACATGGAAGGAAACATATAAGCCAGCAGTCAAATGAAAAGCTCTGGTAATCTGACCCAGGGAGTCTTTAGGGCTAAGTGCCTTTCCATGTAATCAGGGACACAAATGCACAGTTTTCATGTTCAAAATTACCAGCACATATCTTTCAAGGACGGAACAAAGAAAATGCATCTATAAGAGAAATGTCCCAGCAATGCAGCCAGTCAAAACAGGCCTTCCATGGCTCAGCTTGGAAGCTATCTCACTGCATTGCAGTGATTGTCACAGATTATGTGGGGCAAATTACTGGCTATAATACACAGGAATGATAGATACCTTTCCAGCTTGGGTGGAGCTGGCACCAGACTCTGTTGGGCTGTACTTCTCTGTCTGCTCCAAATCCTGCCTAAACTCGTCTGAAGTCATGTGCAGCGTGACTTCAGATCTGTTTAGTTAATAAATACTCACTCTTCCCAGTCTATCCCAAATCCTTTAAAGCTACTATATATGCATCTGGCATTGATTAGAGCTAGCCAGAAAGTCTGCTACCAACTCTTGTTGAAGTCTACAGATCTCTTGTGATTTACAGAGCACAATCTACTTTTCATTTCTTTCTTCACAGGAACTAAATTCTAGCCTGGGATACATAAGCTACATTCATTTTCCTAAGGTTCAGCTGCCTATACAATTAATCCTACAGGTTTGATTGTGCTTTGGTTCCAAGGAAGCCGATTCCTATTGTCCTGAGAGGCAGCATCCTGCATTGATAAGTGCCGATTTCCTATTCAAGAAACATTTGCAGTCCTTGGGAAACATTAAATTTTGCATGTATTTTGCAATAAACACTTATCAGACAAAAGAAAAGAAAATTAAAAAAAAAAAATAAAACCAAAACACCACCCAAAACTAAACAAAACAGATGACTTTGAAAGAGACTTTCCTGCCCACAAAGTAGAATGCTTTAAGTAATAGGCTATAAGTTTATGTGTGTGTGTATCCACTTTATCTCACTCCCTTTCTCCTCCCTGATACACAACTATTTTTTCACATGCAAATTTCCCCATTCTTATTGCCTAGATGCTTGTTTAAAGCAGGCTTCCTGCTTCCTGAGCCCATGCTCCAAACACACTGGGCTGTGGTAAAGAAGGTAGAAGCAAACTCTCTTTCACTCTCCCATGCAAACAGAAGCCAGAAGCATCAACCAAATTCCCTGCATATGCCTGTGCCTACCTGTGTCCTCAGCAGTAAGTTTCATCCCTATTTACAAAGGTACCTAGCTGCATGCATTCTCATTTAAGTACACATGCACAGGCACTTAACAAACCTTCAAGTGTCAAAATGGAAGGGCAGTGAATCTGAATCTTGCCCTGAGCTCTGGAATTACAAGTTCAGTAGATGCAACAGCAGTAGCTTGTGCTAACTGAGGGCCACCATGGTCCCAATGGTCAAGTCATACACAAATAGCTGTAGAATCTCAGTTCTTTGAAGTTATTTCCATTTATGCTTATAAGAGCTACACCAAGTAGCTGCTGTATGATTCTCTGCAGTTATCTGTGGCAAAGTAGTTGCCTCCTACAGCATAGGCGCAGTTTGTAAAAGTGCATTAAGATTCTACAGTAAAAAGGGCTGTCTAAATACAAGGAGTATTCATTCAGTATGAACTGACAGAGTTCAGTGCTTTCAGATGGAAGGATTGCTACATTTAATAGTTTAGACAGAACTTCATTAAGGGGGTTAATGCATTTAATATGGATATCCCAAAGGCTTCTACTAAGTTAACCACATTTTAAGTTTTGTTGATAAAGCATTCATTTTCTAAATGACTAGGAATTAAAATCTTCCAATTTTATACTTGGGGTTATTGGCACATCTTCATCTGAAATGTGTTTTAGAAAGATCCAGCTGGAGATTTCTTTAATTTGTGAGAACTTTAGTCCAACCCTTATGAACTGCCACATAGAGCATTTTCTTCTGCAAACCCCAGAAGTAGGATTGCCATGGCTGCTGTACATAACATTCAGATTGCATTCAGATGCATAATATTTGTTGCATTTATGTTTTTCAATTAAGCAGTTTAGACTCAGTTTAGCATCCTAAAAAGCTTGACCTACTCTTTGGCACCATGTGTGTAGCTCGTTAGCATTAATGCTGCACTGAGCTTGGCCAGACACTCCTGGATGGACTATGAGTGCCCATGACCATTTGAGGCCTTCAGCACCTGAGAGGAAACTGCTGCTGCCCCTGCTCCCACTTTGTATCCTAGGTGGCAAGTTGTAAGGACCCTCTTTTCAGAAATGTAGATAAAGCACCTCTTGATAGGACCCTTCACTCTATCCCTGAGCAAGGTATACCTCAGCTGGAAAGCAGGACAGCCACTGGGTAGCACAGACTACTCTGACTTCCACAGTGAGGATTTTCAGGCTTCACTTCTAGGCATGGGCTATACCTTTACACACACAGAAGGTTTATCTGAAAACCCCTGTCCTTGCTAACTGCCAAGCTGGATGCAAGGCAGCTGCTGTGGACTCTGCTTGAGATAATATAACCTGTCAGCAGCAATATGGCAACAGCTCAGACACAGGGTAGTGCTCTCTCCTAGACCAAGCTTAGCAGAGGAGCTCTGTCTGCACCAGACTCTACTGTCATATCCTGATTCACTCCACATACTGTGTGAAGCCTGCTGCAGCATGCAACTTACGTGTTTAAATCCTTCATAACATCTCTTCCTACAAGTCTAAAGAGTTTTTCCATTAATGTTTCCTGACCAACATTTTGTCATGGAAATGCTCACACCCATGAATTACAAAGCTATTTAAATAAATAATTAGGTTGAAATTCAGTGTCTAATTAGCAATGGATTGCTTTCTTCAGCCGAGTAAAATACACAAGCAAACAGAAGGAGATCATACATTAAGTATCTTAACTACAGCTACAGTATGGTGCTAGGGGGGCCAAAGAGCCCAACAATCCATTAATATTTACAATAGCACTGTCTATACACTTACTAAAAGATGTTCCAGACATCAGAGATTATAGGAATATAAAGCCTGGAAATATTTCTCCTTTTGAAAAGCACGAGGGACTCAGTGCAAAATTTTCTTCTCCCTTCCCTCAAAATTTACAGCTGCTGAAGCTTTTCCAGAACCTGTTCAATGGCGAGGTGCACTTTCAAATACCTGTTACACAGTGGATGGTTTCTGGGGAAAAGTACTAGATTTATCATTATAGTACAGTGAACACAAGAAAAGTAAATAACTCTTTCTCCTCACCACAGATAGAAATGAGAATATAGTGCTAGTAGAGTGCTACCATGAAACAGCTTCCTAAGGATTCTTAACTGTAATGCCAGGCAAATAAACAAACTAAAGACTTCAGCTGTACTTAAAAGAGTGATTGTTTCCTGTGCAGACACAGTACTTTTATGCGCAAATATTGGAAGTGGAGGACAATGTGTATCTGTGCTTATTACGATGAAAACCTGATTAAACAGATCTGCATTCAACTGCAGTAAAACATCTCAAAATTGGTTTTATTTCCACTCTGTCCTATATTATTACGTGCAGTAATTAGTTTATTAACTAGTGATTTGCATATAGTTTTATCTAATTATCAAAGAACAACAAAAGTAAAACAAAGCACAGTCTTTAGAAACTCTCTTCAAAGAAATGTGTGTGTGTCCCCCAGATTTTATCATCCATAGAGGAAGACCATAAGCCTCATCACAGTGATCAAGCTATGTCAGACTTCAGGTCTGTCTAGCTCAGAATTTGCTTCTACTTGCCAGTAGCAGATGTCTAAGAAGGAATGTAAAAATAATCAGTTTCTCAGTACACTGAGCACGAGGAACTCAGATATCTAAGCCATGATTTCAAGAACCACTAACAGATTTGTCCTTCATGAGTTTGTCCAATTTCTTTTTGAACTCATTTATCATAACCTCCTGTCAAAGTGTATTCCAATTTAACTCTATGTCACATGACAAATACTTTATTTTGTTGTAAAGTTGCTGCTGGACATCTTTATTCTGTTTGTCACAACAAAAAGCAAACCTTTTTTTCACTCCATCCTCATCTTCTCTAGGACATTCAGTTTTATACACCACTGTCCTCCTTTAATCATCCCTTTTCCAAGGTGAAATGCTTATTTAACCTCTCCTTATACAGGCTTCGTTTCACACCTTTTATCAGACATTTCTTTTTTTGCTCTTTTAGTCCAGCTCTATTGCAGCCTTTTCAGATAAGATGGTCAGAATCCTTCGCAGTTATCAAGATGTGGGAGCACCAGAGACTTATTCTGTTGCATAATGGTGCTATTCTGTTTTGTTATCAGTTCTTTTCCTCATAATTCTCAGCATTCAATGT
Organism: Pezoporus flaviventris; assembly: GCF_033815535.1. Classification (NCBI taxonomy): domain Eukaryota; kingdom Metazoa; phylum Chordata; class Aves; order Psittaciformes; family Psittacidae; genus Pezoporus; species Pezoporus flaviventris. The sequence goes on along the minus strand of NW_026892549.1, from coordinate 36,467,246 downwards.
CTTTTTTTTTCCTTCAGTGAGCAATGATCTAATGTTTAATGAGAAATATCCACGCTGACATCAAAATCTTTTCTGTAATGTTGGTTTAGAGACCATCATTTATATGCATTTATAAGTGTTATTTCCCAAGTGTATTATTTTGCATTTATCAAAATTGATCTCCACCCACCACCTTATCATTCAATTATGGGAACTTTCTGCAATTCTTTACAGGAAGTATTAGACTCTCCAATTAGACTTCTGCCAATTCTTTCCATATGAAAGGATTGTATAAAAAATGAACATGCAACACAAATTTCAATGGGTTCACATATGTAATCACTCTTTTTGGCAAAACCTGAACCTGACCATTTATCCCTCCCCTTTATCTTCTAGCCTTTAACTGAGAATTAATCTATAAAATGATCTTCCCCCTTATCACATGACAGTTTAATTGCCTGATGTCCTGGGTTCAGCAGTAGCAGTCATGTTTTTTTCCTTTGTGTTAACTGGTGCAGTGCTGTGTTTTGACTTCTAGCTTGAGAACAGTGTTGGTGAAGCCGATGTTGTCGGTTGTTGCTAAGTGATGTTTACCCTGACCAAGGACTCTGTGGGGCTCATGCTCTGCCAGGGAGGAGGGGAAGCTGTGAGGAAGCAGAGGCGGGGCGCCTGACCCGGGCTAGCCGGGGAGGTATTCCATACCACAGCACGTCATGCCCGGGGTGGGGGGTAACTGGGAGTTACCCGGAAGGACAGGAGCTTCCGGGTGGAACTCGTTTTCTTGGCCGGTGGTATCGTATTCTCTTCCCTTGTTATTTTCCCTTATCATTGTTTTAGCTGATAGTAGCGGTGGTGATTTGTTGCTGGACTGTTCTTGTCTCAACCCGTGGGAGTTGCACTCTCTCGATCCTCCTCCCCGTTCCTCCGGGAGCGGGGAAGGGGAGAGCCCCGGTGCAGGGGGGGGGGGAGACGGACACGGACCTTGATTGTTGTCAGCTCGGCACCACTCACTGGGAGTGAGTGAACAAGTTACCTGACTGGGTTTAAACCACGACACCTGAACAGACTGTTTTTGTCAAATCTGCACATGCCATTTTGACCAGATGACCCACGAGACAACCGATTAGGTTGTTACCAGGAGCTGATTTCCCACACACACACAAAATCCTTAATTAAATCACAAAGAATTATGTGGATTTTGTTCTGAAATGCAAATTCTTTGTTAATGTTTTGTTAGCAGGAGAAATAAGGCAGGCTTACTGGAGTCAATAGGATAACTGGAATGGGAAAAAAAGGCAAAGGTGCTTTGAATCACTGTCATTAACACCCTCTTTATAGGCTCATTACATATGGGCTAGGAGTCTAATGCTTGTGGGAAATATCTAGAAAACATCTTGGCACGTTTCTGCTGTGAACAAAAATGTACACAGCTCAGCTCTGCACCTGCTGGCCCCACCACTGGTGTCAATGAATGGTGCAAATGTAAACAGAGCCTTACTGCCCTCCATACCTTATTAAATGCCCACTGCAAAAGTCAATACCTTTTTTCTTTTATTTTTTTTCCTTTGGAAAAGAATAACTTGCAAGTTTCTGAGAACCATTTTTCACTGCAGAAGAGTGAAAATGCGCATAAACATGTCCCTGTGCTGATGTGAAGTACTGAAGGTGTTGCTTAACATATAGACATTTTCAGTGGGCTCCCCCATATCTCCAGATTTTTTCACCCTACATCAAGATTCCTCATCACAGAAATTTTTTCTTTTTGCATATACTGAATATTTATTTATATAGCAAGGAGCAGAATATGATCTCACAGGTTCAAGTCTTACGGCTTTCTCTGCTTCGCAGTCATTTTTTTTAACGCCTGGAGAATACACCTTATTTTAAAAGTAAAGCAAAAACCCCAGCTACTACGAAACAGCAGCTCTGCCGTGAACACCACTCTCTACAAACCAAAACCAACAAATGAATAAAGTACTGAACTTCAATAGAACAGTGACCTAATTTTTCATTGTTTATATAATAATAGCAACAAGGAGGCTTCTGTGCTGAATTGGAGGGGAGGGAAGGGGGAAGGAAATTCTCATATAAAGATGAACTCAGAGGTGCAGTATGAAAATGTACCTTGTCAAGGTTATTAAGTTTATTGTAAAAAATTCACCAACAGAATAGAATCAACTGAACTGGCAATTGCAGCAAATTATTAAAAGTTAGATGATGTTCAAGTGCATGTTTGTAGCCCCCAGAAAATGACAGACAAACTTAGTCTTTGGTCTTTTGCTACACCACAGGTTAATTCTAATGCCTTCAAAATTTACTGTGAATCAGTTAGCAAAGTACTTTGTTCATGCTTCTGGGCCCTATTATATAAATTACTTTAGGGACACTATTTAGAAGTTCAAAACAAAATCCCACCCAAACACTCCACCTCTTCTTTAATTGTAGTGAATAAATAGCATTTTTACTGGCTTGTTCCTTCCTTGGCATATTGAACGGAGTTCTAGCTATATTTACCACATTAGTACACAAAACTGTTCTGTCATCACTCTCCATCACTTTAAATAAAGCTTACATGAAGTACTGCCACTTTATAATTTTGGTGGATCGATAAAGTCAAGAAAACAGCAGCCATATCTTTCTGGTAGCAATTATTCGGATTACATTAGTGGTATTTAGTGCATTTAGGCTATTAGAACAGCAATGCCTATATTTTATATAGGTGGGGCTGATAGTACCAGCTATTACTAAGATTGCTTAACAGTTTCTATTTTAAGACCCTGGGTTTAGTTTTTTTAGCTGCTCATAACTTTGAAAACTCTTCTGTAGTCTAGACCATAGTTTTCCATCCTAGGGATCTTGCAGAAATACCATAACATTTTGACTCCTTCAAAAAAGCGAGGTACACTTCTTTCCAGGTTTAAAAAAAGAACTCACCATCCCTCAACTTGATGTACTTGTGTTAGAAATATGTTAGTGTCCCCAAGATTCTGAACAATCTGAAATTTCATAAGGAAAGGGCTTGATAAATTCTGCTCCTATTCAGTAGAGATTTCTTAGAATTCAGTAGAAGTTACTCAAGGAAGACTTCTCCTGCAGCACTGAGGCCAGATGTAGGAATTTAAGAGCACGTGCCCTGTATCTCCATGGATCTCGGTGAGCCACTGCCATATTCAAATACAAAAAAGACAAGAGAAAGGGGAAAAGAGGATGAGACTACAGGGAAAATGGGATTAGAATCCATTAAAGGGAAAATAGAAAATGATGTGCTGCACACAGTCTGGGGCTAGGACTGGGAAAAGAGGAGAAAATACCAAGAATGCAAAAAGCAGAAGGCATGAGAAGAGATATATCTGTAAGACACTTGCATGCAAAGGAAGAACTGTGAGTTACTTGATTAAAAAAATGATACCACAGAAGGGACCAGAGACTCTGGGGCTGCAAGACATTCCCCAAGGGAATTTAACTAAGGAGCCAGGAAAGAAAGAATGAAGGTTGAAAAGCATATCTGGGCAAGGATTGAGACTGGGTAGACAACACATGGATGAAATGTTAACCAGAAGAAAAGGTCTGTGATTTGGAGCTAGTATTTAAAAAGTACTGAATAACCCAGTGATCAGAGCAGGGTTTAAATTTACAAAGAATGCAGACACACGATGGACAATGGTGGAGAAAAAATACCATCTAGCAGTTGCCTTTGCAGGTGCAGTCCTGCCAGTGGCTTGGCTGGCATAGGAAACCCACAGACTTAGAAGTCAGACAAAATGGCCCAGGATGTTTCCAAAGACCAGCTTTGCATTCTTCTGAATGTTCTTTGAATAAAACTTTTGTGAGTGCACGTGTCCCTGTGCTGTTAAGTACACACACACTTAAGAATAGTTTTTCCTCTCTCCTTCAAAGAGAGTAGAACAAAGCCCATCAATTTTAAGCTTTCTGATTGAAAGGGTTTTTTTTCCTCCCCCAATGTCCTTGAAACCTCACTTGAAACATCAGACAGCAAAAATATACCCAATTAATCTTTGACGACACTTTCCATCCATGCTTCTGATTCAAGAACCATTCCCAGCCCATTAAATTAGCGCCACTCACTTTTCAGAACACAAAGATGGAAAACATCTGAGATTACTTTCCTGTGCAGCCTCTTTTGATGTATGCTCAAGAACACGATGGAGACAGAAAGAGATCAATTATGTCCCAGTGTTAACAGGCTACATAGACCCTGGCTTTACAGCAGCTGAGTAAATATAGCGGATTAAAAAAAAAAAAAAAAAGAAGTTACTTTTAACTTTACAAAAGGGTTAAGAGCATCTCCAGTTTCAAAGCTTTTGAGTGAAATACGGCAAAATGAAAGAAAAAATTGTTTTAAATTTTTATTTTATTGTAATTCCCCCATCTCGATCTTCTCTGTGGCACAACAAACTAACAGAATTTTTTTCCTAGGAGTATTAGTCACTTTTACCCTTGGCCTATCTTACATTACACTGCCAGACCTCAGTGTCAAAGTGTGTGATTTCTTTAAAATTGTCAGTCTTAGTCACAAGTTCCTCTTAATAAGGTCTGTACAGATCGTCTGTATAGCACCAAAAGTCTGCAAGAGAATCCATTTGCCAGTAGGTCTGGATAGGGACCTGTGTTCTATTAGCTTCTATATAAGAAAAAGTAAATAAAAAGGAAATCCTTAGTTTTTGTCAGCATTTTGCTTCTCATTTCTTAGCTATGATCAACTTCCACTTCTGATATTTTATTCTTGGTTATTTCATTTGTCTACTTGTCATTCCAGGGCCCAGAAGAATAAGGGTAAGACTCATTAAACACAGTCTGGAACTTACGAGGTTTGACCATTGCAATTCTGTTTAAGAAAAGTGTACTTGCATTAAATAGCAATAGCATTTGTTCTAAAGAATAACAGAATAAGGCACTGAGGCTTATATTAGTTTTGCTGGATGCCAAGTCTCTATTTACAGAAATCCAGTCTCTTTCAGAACTTATATGATTCATACCGTTGTCCAAATCTTCAAGATTTTGAGGACAATATGTTCATGCACATTACAGAAATAACCTAGGAAAATATCTGGTTCTTCATGATTTTATTCAAAATCTCAAAGGGTTTGAATGTCATATATTAATAAAAGAAACACATAGAGAGAAAAATCAATCAGGTATTGCTCATCAGGTATTGAAATCTTCGCTATTTCTTGCCTTCTGGAGTAGAACCCAAAATCCAGAGTTAGCAGAGGGAGTTTTGTGTTTCTGATCAAGATTTCTGAGACATAACCACCTGCATTAGCATGGCAACCCTACACAGTACACCACATCTACAAAATGACAGCAAATCCAGCCCATGCCAGCACAAACCACTCACAAAGGCCGCATGTAGAAGCAGCTGTTTTCCCTTGTGCTCCAAATTTCTAGAGGTACCAAATCAACAGACCAAGTCCTCTGCTTTCTGCCTGGAGGAAACTTCTGGTGGAAAGAGGACCTGATGAGATTGACAATCCCCCAAAATATTTTCATCGAGTAGGAAACTTGCGGAACAAGGCATTAATAGCTATTTAACAATACATCTCTTCTTTCTCATATGGTGCTTTTTCTGTTTGGGTGGTCGAGTTTGGGATTTCCCCCACACACCCCTTCCTCTCCTTTGAGGCAGAAGGAAAGGGAGTTGCGCAAGAGTTCTAATTTATGATCAATACCCCTGTCTCTGCCAGCATCCACTTTATTGTGCGTCGGGAGTTATGAGCATTTGTCTTGCAGAGAGGCACTCACTATATTTCCAGGCATCATTTCTAGATTTTTGAGCTATGGAGTTTAGACAGAAATTGGAGGGGAAAGGTAGGAGGAATGTGAACACCATGAATTTGGGGAGCTTCCAGCATGAGGAAGACAACAAGAGTCAAGAGTTTTCCCATAATATTTTTTAATTAGGCACGAAAGTCTATTTGTATCTTGGTTTAAGGGCCTATGTCCTTTTCAGACTACCAAGTCACTAAAAAATACTCATATTTTCATCATTAACAAATATGATTTCAAACCCTGGCCCTGAAATCATTATAATGAACCTCTTAAACCTAATCTAGATTTGAAAATTCCTCCTTGACTTGTGCCTTGTTCATTCTTCTCTAATTAGCAGTACAGTCATGCTATTGATGAAAAGCAGGTTCTTTCTGCATGTGAAGACCATCTGGTCCTGCCAGCACATCACTCTTCCTACCCCAGATGGCAACTTCTTGGTAAGGCTAAGAGGTGCAATTGTTCAACAATCATACACACACTTCAATTAGTTACTGTTGATTAAGATTTCATGGTGTTTCTGGTATTTACTGTTTCATTTGTCAATACATTCTATGCAATCTTTGCAATCATCACAGTGTTCATTGTGGTGGTTAAACACTTTAAAACACAGCGAGTTTTATCAACTCAAAAAGTCAAACTAATTGCATTTTGTCTAAGCACTAACTAGTCCCAGTATAATAGCAGGCACTTGATTGCCTGTAACTAAGAATAGGGCCAGAATCCTCTGTATGACAGGATGGGTGTCCTGAGAATAGTTATAAAAAAATCTGAGCACACATTTGTGCAAGTCATGAAATTGAGAAGAGGTGAAGCAGATCCAAATGGTGTCTAGAAGCAGTAAACCTCAAACTATTTCTACTTCAAACAGACATTTGATCCACTATAGAATCACTCTCACCCAGTCAGAGTATTTAGTTTTTATATTTATGAGGAGAGGAAAAATAGCCATTGCCTTGTTATCTTTAACATTCTCCAGCACTCAGCCCCTTCAATAAGCTTAAGCTGCCACTTGCCCTTTTCTGTGAGGTTGGAGAGATGGCCAAACCCCTGCCCAGAGTTACAGCACAGGGCACAGATGCACAAGGACGTTAAATCATTTAACATTCCTGAAGAAAGAAGTAAGCCCAGAATTATATAAGCTCACTGCATTATTACAAGTTTGTAGGAGGTTTGTAGTTCAGCAGAGGTACACATGGTACAGCAGAGCTGAACAGCATTGCTGTTTGCCACCCCATGACACTGGTAAGACAGAAAAGCACAAAAGGATTTGAGAGAGTTTTAGAAAGTTCTGGTGGGGACAGACTATACCACTTCCTGGATAAGAGCTGCCACATACACAGAGACACAGTTCTTGGGATTTCTCAGAAGCAGGTTTGGGCAACCTGCTGTATCCTCTATTTTCACTTCATTTAGGCTTACCAATACTTCACTCTAAAAACCAATGTTATTCCTATTTTGAGGCTATATATGCCTCCCACTGATTTCATTTTTGTAGCATAACAAACTGAATGAAACCTTAGGTGACTAATTAGGGCTCTTAACCCTTACAGTCTGCTCCCAGAGAGACCTGCCAATCTATAATGGATTTTAGCAAGGGCTGCCTGGATGTAGCTGAAGATAAAAGCAGGTCATAAGAACAACAGGCAAGCCTTAAGATTACCTCATGTGGATTTACTGAGGCATGAGAGTCAAGAGCTAAGAGAGCTGAGCTCTCCACCACTCCTCTCATCAGCTACCCAGCACGTCACTACATTGGGTGATGCAGTAGTATAGTACATTTGCTCAGACTGGAACTGAATTTTCCCTGGAAGCTATGGGAACTTTAACTGCTTGATTTTTCAAGTGTCAGTCTTAAATATTAAAAAAAAAAACAAAAACAAACAAAAAAACAGGAACAAAACCAACAATTATATTGATATTTCTACGATATATTAACAGCACAATAGATTTACATATAAACTATAGGTGAATTCATAACCACACAGTATTATTTTATCCAAACAAAACGTATAAAGAATATTGAGACTAAAATATGTTGATACCCAGTGTCCTAAAGGAGCGACTGGTTAACATGCGGTTGCCAGTGTAACCTTAATTCAGGCTTCTTGGGCTATTCCTCATAATACAGTATGCAACTTCAGGTAGTTAAAGATCACATTATAAGGATAACCTTAAATTTCAAACCTGTGACTCCTTAAGTTTTTTAAACACACATGGTGGGTTATAAAGAAACTAGGAAGAGATTAACATAAAAGTGAACAGAACTTTCATCCCAAAAAAGAACTACACCGAACCCCACACAATCCTAGCTACAGTCATCAACCTCTACCTCAGATAGACACACATACAAATAATGCATCTAGATTTACAGCAGTGACTTTGGGTTTTAAAACTCTATATAAACATCCATATGATTTACATTATGAAACCCACAGATTATTCCTTACTAGAATCTCAGAGGCTTAAATCAATAAACATTATAGTCATTTTTAGGAGGTACCAATATTTATTAAATCTCCCAGTGGGAGAGAATCTATGTTTATGATGGCTCCTATCAGTCTGTGCACTATTTTTGCTGCTAATGGACAAGGAAGACTGGCACAAACTGCAGTCAGCTGAAACAAGTTTTCTTTCTACTATTGGTTGATAGCAGATTACTCTCACTTAACCAATCCTGTGATGCATTTTTAGCTACTTAGACTTAGGTGCTGGACTAAGTCTCTGGGCCTGCTGTCACTCTTTTGTTTGCCGCTTCTAAATCATCCATTACTGCTTCCTTGGGCTGTTGGTTGCAAAAGGATTTGTTCCTCTCTCCTCCTAAAGAGCTTGTCCTGAGGGCTGTCAGGAGAGGAGTTCTCTTATATCTTGATATACTTTTGCTTGTGCAGGGGCCAAATGAAGCCAGTGCTTTGTGAAAATCACCAGGGAAACCACAAGAACAGATCACTGAATCCAAATTCCTTCTCTAGTCCTTTACACTTCTTCATGGAGTTTCTGTGATCTAACTGATCCTTGTTACTCCAGTTTAGGCGCTCTCCCCCTGCATGCTTTTATCTGTACAAACATAGAGGTACTCACCAAACACCCTTGATACATGTTGGTATCCACATATACTCAAGCATATATGGGGATTCTTACAATGCTCAGTCCTTTGAACTCAGTGTTATAAGGACAAGACCTATCCATTTGGCCAGATTCACTGGTCTCCTGTAAGAAGGAAGTCTGACACATGATAATTTACAATTTGCCCCTCAAATCACAACACAATGACAGAAGTCGTTTCGTGCTTTTGCAGGAAGCGATTTCAGTGGCAGTTTAGAAGACACTCAGCAGTGCTTGAGAAATTGGACTCCACAGTGCTATTCGATCAATGGTAACGAATATTCTGACTGCATTGTAGAGTTGAGGTTTCAAAAAATTGCCTTAGAATATTGACAGAATATTACCAGAATATTGACATTAAATAATGTTTGAAGGCTTCTGAGAGCTATAATAATTACTATTCTTATATTATTAATATTATTATAACAACAATAATAATGAAAAGTCTCCAATGAATGGCTGAGCTCTCTCTTTCCTTCAAGAAGCAGAGTCCAAGGGAGTGGAGCCCTACACAACTCACAGCCTCTATTTCCCCAAAACTAGTCAAGCTAGTCAAGATATAGCTGGAGCTAATACCAAAACAGAGACAGCAGGACAACAAAGCACCATTCATTGCCAGAACCCCACTTAAACACTATGGCAGATGAAATAGAAACAACAGACCACTGATATTCCCATCCATAAATGTAGACACAGGGTTAAATATACTTCTAAAATGAGAAAACAAGAATCAGTCATGTCCTAAAAATGCATCCCAGCGTTTTGCAGGGGCTGTGTCTTATTGTAGTGTGTTGATGGGGAGAAGCAAGAAAAGAGACTTCTTGCTCTGTGGGATTGAACTTGGAGATGGAAAGTAGCTCCCCTCCTGCTGATCTCAGCTGCTGCAACAGCAGAAAGTTGTTCTAGACGCAGTGTGCACTCATAATTTATTGTTTCTTTCTCCTAAATGCATTACCTGTTGCTCTTTCGTTTCTCCCTTTTATCATCCTTTTGAATATTGACCTTCCCTCCGGTAGCCATGTTTTTGTATAGAGTCAGTATAAAACATTATTCCATGAGAATGGCAGCATTTAAGAGCCCTATTGTTAAGTATGAGAGTAAAAGGAGGGACAGATGAAAGTTTTTATCATGCTTTCTAAGTAGGTAGACAGTAAGATGCAGAACTGAGAAGACAATAAAACTCTTGCTACCCCAGCGTGACATGACTTTCTAAGGAAGGCCAGTGTATAGGACTGCCATGTACAAGAGGTGTTACACATAACACTTTGTTCTTGCCTTTGTCATGCACCTCTGCTAGCTTGCACTATCAAGGTAGTTTCTCTTTGTAAAATCTACATCAAACACAGTAACCGGGTTTTCAGCTTCCCCCCACCCATTCTTTAGTAAAACCAGGGATCTAGAAAACTGAGGTCTGGCCAGTTTCAGACAGGTGTAAACGCAGTTCACATTGCAGAGCAGACCTTCTGCATCAGAAGATCCAAGCAGAAATAAAAGTACTAGTTAAAGTAATTTCATCTGGCTGTTTTGTTTTCCACCCACTGTTAATTCTTCCTTCCTTTAATAGACACTTGATGTCTTGCAGCAGGTAGCTGGGTCTGAACATGATGGTTTTTAAGTGTGTTTACTTGCTAGGGAAGCTGAATAACCACAAAAAGCTGTACCTTGCCCACCTACACCAGCTCTGTGTCTGTTCCTGCATATTTATCCGTTCTATTATTTTCCCCACCATTTCCTAAACAAACACTGCCAAGTGCATGGCTTTGTAAAAAAAAAAAACAAACCATTCTATATTTGTGTGTATTGAAGTGTCATTGTCTTTTAACTGATCTAAGTCTGTAAATAGCTGGCAATTATGTTCATTAGTTAGTTTCATCCATTTATAGTACCTTCCATCTGTGATTTTTTTTTTTCCTTTCTTATTTTCCTTCATATTTTCTTTGACTTCCCTGAGTCAATTTTCTTCTATGAACCCACAGAACTCTGCTAAAACAACAATCTGAAGTTAAAATAGCATCATCAAATTCACACTCAGTCTTTGGAGCATTCCTTATGCACTCTCTACACTTATGGAAACTACAAAAAACCTGAAAGAACTTTCTCCAGTTCAGAGTGTATCTGCTATTAAGTTCATTTAAGGCAATAAGCCACACACACTGTTCTTTGGCTCAAGCCACAATAACATCATGATGCAAGAAAAAAGCAATAGTTTGTCTCAAGCATAGATTTTATCCTTGACTCTTACCTCATGCTGGTTTGCAAGGCAGTGCTCTGTAGCATTCATCAGCATTTTTTCACCTGTAAAATATTCAAGGATTTTGAAGCTTTAGCAGTTTCCAAAACAAAAGATGTAGTTCTTGTTTACAGGTGAACAAATGTAAATAAACCCAAACTTATTCCTATATATTTTTGATAATAGTTTGAGAGAAATACAAATTGAGCAGCAGTATTGCAAAGTCTTAACCTGCTTCATAAGCAGCTCCCCAGTAAGATGAAGAGGCGTAAAATCAATGAATAAATGAATCAAACAATCAAACAAACAAGGCTCCTCACAGTAGGAGCTCCAATAACTATTTTATCACTAAGAAAAGCAAATATTAAGCAATGACAAAATAACAGTCACCTGTCTCACACCCCCTCACAGACTGCCCTCACCTCTCAACTGTGTTTCATCCAGTTCTGGTGACTTCTGGGATCTATGCAAGCCTTGACATGGCTCCAGGAAGCCTTCCTAAGGAAGGAGGGTTGGCTTCCTCCCCAGCACACCTGGGACTCTGACTCCATCCTTCCCCTGCAAGGCAGCTCCCAGCCTGAAGCTGCTCCTGGCCCTATAGCACCTGCTCTTCAGCACCACCCCAGCCTTTCCTTGAAGCCAAATAACAAAATTGCAACCAAAGTAGTAAAACTAAAACTTCTGACTAACAAAAGGAAAAGAATGGTTTCATTATTTGGAAACAGAAACATTTCCAGGATTTTGAAAATTTTTGTTTGCTCCTCATTATCATTGTGATTCCAATGACAATTTAAATTATTTTAACAGATCCGTTCACTTTCTTTTACAGCATGGGTGTGCTAATGCCTCAAAAGGAAAAATAATACAGTTCTGCCACTTGTAGAAACACTAAAGCATTTCAGACCATGCAAGGAACAAAACTGCAAACAAGTCTGTTATGTTCAGTTGCTTAAATAAAGAATGAGAAGGAAAACTGGGAATACAGAAGTCTAATTTTGCCAGAAATTGCTACAAACCAATTTTTTACCTTAAAGGCTCACAGAAGATCTACAGTGTACCAGGAGGTCTAATTATGAAGGATAACTGACCCACTTATTGATTATTTAAATGACAAAATAGAAACTTGCGACCCACATTTTTTCTGGAGGTTGCATTGTCCCTAAGGCTTCTCAGCCCGAGACGCGCACAGAAACACTTTGACACTGAGATTGCAGCTAATAAGGCCCGTGTCCTTCACCTTCTGTTTAAACCAGACTGGCCCTGTAGATCAGCTTTTATTCTCCCTGCAATGACTAACACTTAAGCAGAGGCACAGCACTGAGCAGAGCCTTGACCTGTTTCCTAGGGCAGCTGAGCTCTTTTGAAAATCATGGAAGAGCAGAGGAAAAGGCATAGCACATGTAGGCTTTACAGGTAGGAGATTCATGTTCAAGAACAGAAAACACTGAAGATTGTTTGCATTGCCTTGCTAAAAAGATACAGGTTTGAGGCTTGAAGAAAGCAATTTTCTTTAGTAGAACAAAATCCTTATGATTACAGAAAGTAGAGTTCCAGTAAATATACCAATGCCTCTCAGTGGATTAATAAAAACAGAAAAGAAAATTTACCAAAATCATGCCTTAGAAATTACCTTGTTCTTGTTATGTGCAAAGCAGGTTAATCTCTCCCGCATACTGTATAAAAGCTATAAATTTTTCCAGGCCTTCTCGAATGCTATGGAACAACTTTCTGGGAACAAAATAAATCAGTTCAATCAGTACCAAACAAGTCAGTGTTCTCCGGCATCAGTGCCAGAGAGAGGAGGATGTCTTGGATGCTGGCAGCTCATCCAATGGGTGCAGAGCTGGCCATGCAGGCTGAGGCTGCAGAGTTCAGAGCCTGGCAAATAACCCTGGCCCTCCCAAGCTAGCTTTATGCTTCTTCCCATTGCTGGGGGGTCTCACTGTACTTGGATGAATGGGGAACACGGTTCAGAGGTCACTCTGCAGCAGCTGCTCTAGGCCTGGAAGCAAGTCTTTATCTATTATTCAGACAATGGAGATGTTGCTAAAGACTAGAAGAACCAGAAGAAGAGTGGCCCATCGGCACTTTGAAAAGGTTTTTCACTGTTGTGCTGTAACAGGGTATTCTTGGAAGCCAGAATTTTACTCTTTACCTCTATCTGAAATGGATTTTCACTGCTGTGTTATACAAACAGTTATTTTTGGAAGCCAGAATTTTACTGCTTACCTTTACCTGTTTGTTAAAAGGACTGTGTAACATAGTTTACTATGTTTGTTCCTACCACAAACTGTCTTCCGTTTAAAAAGAAAGATATTTAAAATAGATATTTATATAAAAGATACATAAAAACAAAATGGCAGTAAACAGATAAATTATAAATGAGATTAAATCATTAATATTAACTCAACTAAATGGCTCTGGACCCCAAGAACATCATTATTTGGTGTTCAACATTTGTGTATGACAGGTTTTTACTTACTTGTGTACTTGTGCCTGCAGAGCCCAGCTGAGTTGTGGGGTTTTAACTGCCCTGGGGAATGAATAAAGACACAGAAAGTCTCACCCTCTCAGGGAGGTTACAGTCTGAGAAAATGAGTCAAGTGCAGAGCAGAGGTGCCCAGTGCACTCTCGTGCCTTTCCAGCATATGAAGAGTAGTAGCTAAGAATCTAGATGAAAAACATCATGAAGCTTCAAAAAGCATTCAGTGTGCCATAGGAACATTTCTGCAAGACAACTGTCCATGGAAACTGGTGGCAAGCGAGGGGAATCAATTTAAAAATAATTAAAACCGCAACACCTCTGCAGACCTACCCCACATCCCATGTACAGGACCTGTTGCACGTGAGGGCAGGGATTCAGCTGGCTCTATGAAAGTATGGATGATGCTGTAAAAGTTAAACAGAGATAGAATTTCTCATGGAAGTCTTGGTTACTGATGTACTTTGAAATACGTCAGTAATTATCTTGCAGGCATTTGGAGAAGGTAAATGACCAAGATGACTTTATTTTCCTGAAATGCCTTTTCTCATTCCAAGTAAATAAAAATTTTATAAAAGTTATACCTTGCCAGTGCTCTTAATTACATTTGTTGCATATAATTACATTCAAGGATTCACCTGCTGAATAAAATAGATCTTTTCCTTTCTAAGCCATTGTTTACACATTACGGTATTTATGTTTAAATCCAGTTCTGCTGGCATTCTATTAAATGCTACATGAAATTAACATCATCAAGAATCAACATCAACGGTTTTTCTTGATCATTAAAACAAGTTTTCAAGGTAGCTTTGCCATAATTGCCAGCAACTCCCTATTCAGTAACCCTGAAATTGCAAAAGCATCATAAAGGCAGCACTATCAGACTCAAAAGTGTGCTCAAAAAGGTCACAATACAGAAAAAAAAATCTAATTACAACTCCAAATCTCTTGTCGTGTCCATTCAAACTCTGAAATTCCAAAATCTCAAAAGGTGATGCTAATATCTAAATTCAGAATGCTACCCCAGAGAATAATACTCTTCTCCAATGTTTCTATTTGCACAGACATTTTGTGAATATAAGCCAGTTTTCTACCTCTATGTTTTTAGCATTAGTTTTTAAACAACAAAAATGAGCAATAAAAATAACCGTGTCTCCATTATACAACAAATGTAGGCAGACCTATAACTTCAGAATGACTCCATAATAGAGGCTATCCACCAGTGTCCCTACACAGCCCTTTTTGCACAATCAGGCTTAAATTAGTAAAGACATATGATGCATTAAGCCATGCACATTACACAGTTCAAGCTTGAAAGTGCCTAATGTTGAGTAAAGTTTCCCACCAGCTGTTTTTATGTTATTTGTTTTGTGCTCTCATTTGAACTATTACATAACGTGTTGAAATGAAAAATTGGCATATAGAGGTATAATGGTTTGTTTTCTAGAGAAAAAGCAGAATATCATTTGATTTCATGGAGACAGAATGAAACATATCTTTAATCCAAATTGAAAAACAAAGGAGAGCATGGTGAATGATGTTGTAATACCATCATTTTCAGGAAGTATGAAGACAGGTCTTCATCACCTCAGTGTCATAAGTAATGATATATCTAAATCAACATTTTTCTGCCTGAATTACCATAGCCTAAAGCCATTATGTACACTTACCGCAACATACAAAAAGGAGTGAAGAAAAATGATAACTGATATGTTGCACACTATTTTTGTTTCCAAAGGTATCCAGTGAATGCTACAGAAGTGTGTAATACTGAGTCAAACAGACTAAATGAGCGTGCGTGCACGCGCACATGGAATCTATTGCAACAGCACTAACATTCTGCCTTTGCATACTCGTGCACACATAGAAATGCAATCTCCTCTGAGACAGAAAAGGGAAGCATAACAATTAGTACGCATGACAAGTGCCCCAGTCATTAGGTGCTCAGTGAATTATTACAGAAACGAGCTGCAATAACCACCATCTGGTTTTGAAAAGCTTTGCTGGTGTTTGGGAAAAGAGCTGAATGTCTCCTTCCAGTAGAAAACTTGGGGCTAAGATAGCATCAGTAATTCACTAGCGGCTCAATCTTATGTGGCATGCTATTTAACCCCAGCAGACAGCTAAGCACCACACAGCTTCTCACTCATTTTCCCCATGGTGTGATGGGGGAGTGAATTGGAAGAGGAAAAGTGAGAAAACTCGTGGGTTGTTATAAAAACAGTTTAATAGGTAAAGCAAAAGCCTCACGCACAAGCAAAGCAAAACAAGGAATTCATTCATCACTTCCCATGGTCAGGCAGCTGTTCAGCCATCCCCAGGAAAGCAGGGCTCCATCACACGTACTGGTTACTTGGGAAAAAAAATTGCTAACGGTCCAAATGTGTCCCTCCCCTTCCTTCTTCTTCCCCCAGCTTTATACACTGAGCATGATGCCATATGGTACAGGATATCCCTTGGGTATATTGGGGTCAGCTGCACTGGCTGTGTCCCTCACAACTTCTTGTGCACCCTCAGCCTGCTCGCTGGTGTGGTGGGGTGAGGAGCGGACAAGGCCTGGACTCTGTGTAAGCACTACTCAGCCGTAACTAAAACATCCCTGCATTATCAATGTTGTTTCCAGCACGCATCCAAAACGTACCCCCATAATAGCTACTATGAAGAGAATTAACTACCCCAGCCAAATACAGCACGTGGTAGCAGATTTTCACATCAGAAAATGTTGGCTACACAACTCACCGACTCCATAAATCATGCAACTCCCACAGTGGTCCATCCATTAAATCTGAAAACACAATCTTCAGCTGGCATTGCTTGAGCCTTTTGTCAGGAAGACGCAGGAGTTTTCAGCTTTTGGTCACGGCAAGTGGATTTTCACCACCATATGCTTTCATGAGAGACAGATTACCTGCAGGATGAAAACCAAATCTATTTTTAATGAGAGGCAAGTCCAAGAGCTAGGACTGGTAGTAAGTAGAAAGGCCTGAGGGGATGGAGCTGCCATCACAAATTGATCTTATCATGTGGCAAGTGAAAAAAAAAAATTCTTTTTTTTAATGTAATGCTGCCTAATCTTAGCATATATGTGTTTTGCCTAGAGGTGAATGTGGGCTTAGGTGCAGAGCCTAACTGTTAGTGCACATAACAGGCTTTTGGAACAGGGAGAGGCAAAGAAGACATGCAGAAGTTAGAGTAGGACTTAAGCACAAAGCAAGTTGAATGAGACCCTTGGAGATGGGTAACCCTCTGGTAGCATACTGGGGAGAGGAAAGATGAATTCGCTGCCCATTCATACTCACCTGAAAATAGATTTTGAAGTTAAGCAAAAACAGAGGTTTCATTTTTCTTCCAGATAAGGAGCACAAATGATCTGCGTGGTCCATATTTGTGTAGTGATACTAATCTTTGGTATAGCTAAAAGTAGTCACTAGTGGGAAGCATGCATTCAGACTCAGTGGAGAAACATTATTCAAGTAGGGACTATCTGTAACCTCATTTCCAGGGAGTTATATTTTGTTTCAAACCCTTGAGCACGGGTGGGGGTGAGAACCCTCAGAATCAAGCAGAGGGAGATGACACTTTTTTTAAATAAAGAGGTCAGAAATTCTTCAACATCAGTTTCTGTGTACTCAACACCCTCTTTTCTATTTTTAAACACCAGCCATGCAGGCACTTTTACTGGTAACACGTCCACACAGGTTTCCTTGGCATCCCTCAAATCCTGGCAACACTATTATATGTGAATGCTGCACTTTTCCATCAATGGACAAACTACTCTCTTTCCACTCCTTGTAATATTACACCCTTAGAAGACACTTTTGTTGACTGACAGACATCTCTTTCTTCTCCTTCCTTTTACCTCACTGGGATTGGAAGCCTGCACCTCATGAGGGTTAAAATTTCTGATTTTTCCACTTACACAATTAAAAAGCAGTCTCATGGAAGAACAATTTGCTGCAAGGGAAGACTAGTTTAAAAATACAAAATCCCAGGAAAGAGGAATGTGGAGAAGTACTTCAGCAACCTAGTTAAAATTCAGCCCTGTAAAAGCTCACATGAAATATTCATACTTTAATGTCCACAAAGTAGTTTAATCTGATCTGCAGAATCACAACTCTGGCAGTATAATATGTCCCATGGCCATACAAAATGCTGAACTGAGCAGAATATGTCCATATTCCTCTGCCAGAAAAATTCTGACCCGCAGGCTCTGGTGCAAAGCACTTGCTAAACACCCTGTATAACTATTTAATATTTGTGCCCTCTGAAAAGGTTTTTTTCCTTAGGTGTCTGTCTCTGATCCTAGCAACAGACACTGTTTCTTTGTTCAGTGACCTTATGAATAGAACTGCTAAGATCCAGAGAAATTGCTAGCAGCATCACAGTCTTTAGTACTAAAGTCCAGTGATTCTCCAGATTTCACCTGATTTCACATAATTATGTGGAGAAATCCAACTACAGAACTTTTGAGTTCCTCAAAACACTTTGTCTGTCATCACTCCATTGAACCGACACTATTTATTTGCAAGCAACCATAATTGATTTATCTGTTGCTTGTAATAACACCATGATAAATAAATTATCACTTAAACACAATAGATTACTAACATTTCCTTTTCTAATTATATTTATGACATATTATTAGGTCTTGCTTCATTTAAAAGCTTACATATGTTTTCCTCATCCCTGTAATCTAATCCAAGGTGCAAAATCTGAATTTTTGCCAGTGAACACCTTTGTTAATATACTGCTGCACTCGCAGACTCCATCTGGAGTTACTGTTCTGCTTGATGTCACATGGCAGATCCTACCTGCATGGAAGATGAAAGGACATTCAAGGCACGCATCTCGGGATGACAGTTTTCTTTGTGATGAACCACAGAGTCACAGCTTGTTAAGTAAGACTGTGACAGTGATAAAAGACAAAGCCTTCATTTTATAGCAGAATATGGCCTATCTATACATGACAAGCCATGCTATCTCTGCTCACACATGCTGATACCTCATAATGCATTCTCCCAAGTGCCGGACAGAAATAGTCCCTGAAGACAACACCACTAGAGAGTAATAGCATAGTGCTTATCTAGGAGCAAATGAATGGAAAAAAAACCTGAAGTGTACAATGTGTCCCTATTAACATCATAGATAAAGGGAGCTTTCAGTTTAAAGTATTTTCTATTTTCGTTAGGGGTTCAATAAGTTTAGACTCAAACAATAAGGACAATAAAGTCTCCTTCATTGTAAATCATTCCACTCTTTCAATTTTTTTATTTTTTTTTTTTTAATGTCAAGAGTAAACTTATCTGTTGGGAACACTCTCTTTTGGAGGGCTGTGCATCCATACTGTGCACGCAGTCTTATGCTGTACTTAACATTCTTTGCACTTGACATCTTCCCAGACTGTCCAAACATCATTAGCTGGTGCTCACAGCCTCCCAGGCTGCCCTGCAGGGTGAAAGCCCATGGGAATGCAGGTTATGATAAGAGGTTGAACTGCCAGGCACCTCCCAGAACAATTGGCATAGGGGGACATATAGAGGTGGCAGTAGGGAACTTGAGGCTGGTACCTTGGTGGGGGAAATGGGAAGGCCTGGGTCTTCCTGGGAAGGAGAGAGAAGGAAAAGGTTTAGCTTGAAAAAAAGAGGAAAATATGTAAAAGGACTACAAACCAGCAGGGGAGCATAAGGAAAGAGAAAATCCCTTTTGCCCCTTGGGCTACTTCTCAGTTAAGTCAGACTTTTCTCTTGGTTTTAGACAAAGCCTTATAGGACACACATAACAGCTTTATTGAGATATTGATCCTTCTGTTGGTAAAAATTAAAACCCACCTGAATCTGGGCAGAAATTAATGCATCTGCTGTAGTGATCAATATAAAAACCTCTGACTTTCTACACTCCCACATGGACAAAGTAGCTCTCCAGCAAGTGCAGCTCACAGCAGGAGAAAAAGTGTGACATGATAAAAAAATAGATATTCCCAGAGATAACCCTGGGTGGCTGAGAAATTAGGGGTAATGATAAGATGCAAGTGCTGCTTATCAGCGGGATGCCATAAATGGGATTAAGGTGTTGTTCAGTTTGTGACTACCAATCACATGGGCTAACCTGAGAAGTATGCCTAGTGCTGTTGTACATTTGAGACACGTTGGCCGCATTTGCTGGGGGTTGTGAGTCTTTAGAAATGACAGTGAAAACTGAAAACCTGTCCGCCACTCTCCTCTCGAGTTGCATGGTGCACACAGCTCCTTTTCCTACTGTATGTGCAATCCCACACACTGACTCCTTCCACATCACACCATCCTGTTCTCACTTGCACTGGAACCCACCCATTAATACCTGCAAAAGTCACTGCTTAATCACCTTCAAAATTTTCCTCAGTGACACCTACAAAATGTTAACAAAGGTTAAGTAGCCCATGCAGCAAGATTGCTCCCTGTCATACTGACCATAAATATTAAATTCTTTGGTATAGTTGTAATATAAGTAAGCACAATAATAACATCAATATTAACCAAAGTAGTCAACAGTAAGCCTCCTGACTGCCATTTATATTGCCATTATAGTTAGCTCAGCTTTTCTGATTTGTGTCACAACTTTCATGATGTAAATTAATTGATTTATTTCCCATAGTTCTTAATGTATTGAATAGAAGCCTTTTCAAATTTCCCCTCTTCTGGGCTCTGGACTTTGAAACCTGTATCAGAACTCAGATCTCAGTACCTTTATCCCCATTTATACATTTACAATACCTTCTTCACTTATCCTGACTTATCCTGAAGCATCCTTTTTCCGTTCTCATTTTCATGCCTTCTTTTATGGGGCTTCTCAGGCCTGGAACCCCTCTGTTCTTCCTCTGACTTAGTTTTAAGGGAATTTCTCTCTGTTAAAGGAAATAGCTCCATGGACTGCAGCTGAGAGCAACAGCTCCTCCTTGTCTCCCCTGCCTGTCTTCTTTCCATTCCAACACTTCAGCCATAGGAGCCATCCCACCAGGTCTCTGCGATGCCAACAAGATCATAGCCCTGCAGGCATGCTCACATCTCTTAACTCCTCTTGTTTATTCCCCATGTTATGTTCATTTTCATGAAGGCATTTCAGTTGGGCCCACAGGTGAGAGTTCCAGTCTTCATTTGAAGAGAAACTCCTTAACCTTTGAAGTTCAAAAAACTGATTTCATATAGAGTGAACTAATTTTTTCTTGTTCTTATTTTTTTCATGATTTTTCAGCTATTTTAATGATTTTTGGATACCCTGTTCTTGCTGTTTTACGACTGGAGTTAGGTCCACTAAAAAATGTTGACTTGAAGCAGACTGAATTTTTAGCTTGTAAACTCTTTACTTCATATTCACACATTCTGAGCATAGGCATAAATTGCACAAGTGTCTTCCAAATATTAAATTCTCAAGAATATGAGTTTTTTAGTAATTGATTTTGAAATGTTATAGCTTATCTGTTTTCCTGTAGCCAAGCCATCATATGATTTTGAAATTGGAATGGAAAAATTGCTCTATGAGGACAATCATTATTTTACCTAAAAAGAGAACATTTTTAGAGATTCATGAAGTAAAGATAGCTTTTCCCTGGAGTTTTTAAGCTTTCTGCAGACCGTGGTTCCAATCTGGATTACAAGTGCCAAAATGCCACAAAAAAAGACTGTTCCCTCAGTATTTTTGGCTTAGTGAGAGACAGAAAGTGCTGAAAATTTTGTAAGAAAAAAAGCCATAGTGAGAATTCCCACTCAGCTTTTAGATCAAAAAGGCTGATTAAGCACATGAGGTTTGGGGAAGCTCTTCAAACGGAACCAATACTATAAATCTGCTGAATTTTGCTGATCGGTTTAGTAAACTGGTTGGATACTGTCCTGTGTGCTATTAGTGTTACTATTTGGGAGAGGTTTGTATATACTTAGAATGGGAGAGCCTGAAGGCTAAATCTGCCCTCAGTGACTTTTGCTATTGGGCAAGAGTGAACATGCAGAAGATATGCCTATTGATGGCTGAACCCTACCACTGACATAACTTTTAGCTATATATATGTTTACCTTAAGATGCTCCTAGAGTTATACAGGAGAAGGACAAAATTTAGAGATGTTTCCCATCCAGGGCAGGAGCTCCAGGCTCTTTCTGTGCCTCTTGCTGAGGCAGAGGCTGCCAGAGTGGTAAGGTTTTACTCTGCTCAACGTTGCATGGGATCTAAGGGTCTGACTTTGCCACACCTTCTATGGCAGGGCACGAAGAAGCAATCTGTGACACCAGAACACTTTGTTTAACAGAGACATAGGATGGAAGAAAAACCTGTGCTAGCAGTACAGGAGGACTAGGGTTGGATGTCAAATCAATCTAATGTTTCCCAATTTTCTGATGTTTCTGCACACAGGGTGTTTAGGTTTCACTGCTACATTGAAGCAGGAGCAACACTGGCTTTCAGGAAGATTTGCTACATGCCTCAGGCTCAACCACTCAATCACGTTTGAGGTGATTTTCATCATTTCTTTACCTTGATCCTAAGGGGTTTCTTTCCAAAACATGTCTGAATACTCCAAAATGTACACAAGGGGTGTTTTATTATACAGCAACGCTAATCAGAGTTTGTGAATTTGTATCATACTAGCTTCTCATGTAGGCATTCAATACACAGCGAATATGAGATAACCTCCTCCACGTCAAAGCTAAGGTGTGAACTTAGGATACTTTTCGGAAGTGGAGTAAATTACTTCACACATTGCTAGCTAAGAGAATCTGCAAATGGTGTTAGTATGGAGTAGCTTATGACCTTTGTATTCACACTTTGATTTGTTTTCTTTGTGGTAACTTTTCACTTGGAGAAACATTCAGACATTTTACTTCTGAAAGTCTTAGTTCAAAAAGTGTTCAGAATTTTAAACATGTAATGAAGTGCTCTTGTATTTTCTTCTGTAATCACACTCCTCTTCTTAGTCAGACTAAGAGACATCAGGGCAGGGGGGTTGGAACTAGAGGATCTTAAGGTCCTTTCTAACACTATTCTATGATTCTACGACAAATTGAATTACACATTTAACAGGTAGTTCCAATACAAACTAACAGATAGAAATAACATATGCTCTAGGCATTACCTGGTTTAGTCTCGATGCTCTCCAGGGATGAAGACTGCACAAAATCATCTGAAAAAAAAACAGGCTTATAGCCATATTTTAAAATGTTCTTTTCAAATTTCCCCTTCATCTAAAGCATTTAAGGAGGTGGTGTGCTAGTGAACTTGCCAACCTGAAGTGTGTTGAAGCACAGGGGAAGTGAGGATGCTTACTTATAAAAGGTGCCCTGGCCTAGAAAGCACGATAGTAAACCAGGTAAAACAAGACTCTTTCAGAGTCTCCACCAGAAGGTAACTTCACTGCTTCCCACAAGGTCAAAAAATTGTTGCTAGCAAAAAAAAAACACCCAAAATTCCAGGCTTTTCACCTAGCAACACTCTTCCTGTAAAAACTAATTTCTATAGACACAGACTTTGGTTAAAGATAAAAGATCAACAAACTGGATATAATTAATTGACTCTATGCAGAAAAAAAAGAAATAAAACACAGTAAAAAGATTACCTTGTAATACTGCCTTTCAATTACACTGCTGCATTAGGTTGCTGTCGTATAAAGTCTTTTAAATATGATCACATACAGAACAATTTGAGGTGTTTAACTGAATATTGATCAGCTGCCATGCTTCTAAAAGTCATTCTTTGCAAGTTCAGCTTTGTTATTTGATACCTGATTTTCCAAAGTGCTGAGCATCTGCAGCTCTCAGTGTCTTCATTTGCACTAACTGCAGTTACCTGGGAAATCAGGTCAGACCCCACTCATGTGGCAAGGCTACAGTTAGCAGTGGAAAATGTACACTTTGAAGACTAGGGTGTTTTTCACTTATCTGCACTTTCTGCGAAAAAGTGTCTATTTGCCCACAGCAGATACTGGAGCTGTGTCCTTTTGTGCTGCCAACATCCCAGATCAATTCCTGAGCTCATATAGGTAGAGAAGAATGCGGGTTGGAGAGTACCATAAGAATAGGGGTCTGGTGTAGCTCCCTGTTTATTCCCTTCTGTAAGCCAATAATAAGGGAAAATGGAATACGAACAGATGCTTGCTTCTGCCCTGCTCTGGCTTCTGGACAGACATACTATCTGAGAAGGTGTAACACAAGCAGCCACCCCTTTCTAGGGATACAGACACTTACTTGCAGGAACAGGGAAATTGAAAGGTAGAAAAATTAGAACTCCGAAAAATACAATTTCTTAGAGCGGCCTGCAAGGTGACACAACTTTTCACCTATCCATATGCAGAGGCACTATCTAAAAATCCATACTTGTGCTACATAATCTGAGGCACTTGGATGCATCAGGGTAATGCAGAGAGGTCCTTGTTTCAGTGACACTGCAGAGCATAACTGCAGATTAGGAAAATAATTATACATTGTAAAAAGAGTGTATATGGCCTTAATCAAGATTATAAAGAGCTAACTACGTCTGGGGCTACAAAATGGTGTTATCCCAAATTCTCATTAATAGCATCCAATTACTGTCTGTGGTTATATAACTGTTCATCTCACTATGTGGCCACTTATTGCTGAAGTCTGTTGCTTCTCAGCACAAATTGCACAGAGCACAGTGTGTAAAGGCACTAATGGCATTTAGTTTGCATTTTGCAGTGCAAGGATAAACAAATAAATATTCTAAAACAAAACTAAAGCTGGGGGGAGGGGTTATTCTGTGCAAATTTTGTTAATTATGTATGGTGTAAGATTAGCTCAGTTTTGGGTTTATAGCAAAAAATATGACTGTCGTAGAGTATAAAAAAAAGTAAATGTTTTCTGGTTTAAACATGTAGTAAAAATCAGTTCACTGTCACGTAAAGCATACCAATAATTTTAGAGTTGATTTGGGTTTTTTTCCCACCTGAATGCTATACAAGCCAGAAAACCTTACAGAGACCAAAGTGCTATCATTGGAACATTGAAAGTTTTACTGAGAAGTCTCTGTGTGGGCACTGACCAAACAAAATGGTAATGAGCCTCTGCTGATAAGAACAAGCAGAGATAAAGTAGGCAGAAAGATCAGGGAGTCAGTAAATACAGCAAACAACAATCATAGCAGGTCAGGCAATTACCAGAAAAAGAAAACACCGATAAGTAAAGTCCAGCAAATAAAATGCGATCCCTTCATAAGCCATGGACATGAGAGGGAATGGCAGAAGACTAAAGCTGGAGTTCACAGGATATTAACCTTACTGAATGGAGGGCTGATGATTGCTGTTGCATCTGTCCTGGGTTCAGCAGTAGCAGTAATTTTTCTCCTTCAAATCCAAAAAAGCAACCTGTTTGTACAGCAGAATGCTTGTTTCCTTTGTAGAAAGGAAAACAGAGTGTTTGAGTAGTAAAGCTACTGTGAAAACCAAGGAAGCAAGTTCAATGAGCCAAAACATGAGGGAACAGTTGGAAAGTGAAACAATAAACAGAAGAGTTATGAAAGTCCAGAAGCATAGATTGAAGCAGCAGGAGAAAAAAAAATAAAAAATGAATCATCTGTAATGATTTCTGAGAGGATGCTTTTTCATTTCCTTCATGGTTAATGGCAAGATTACATTGACCCCTGCTGGAGGAGGATCAAGCTTCTTAGGGTGGAAACAAAATACGGCTGAAAAAGGTAAAAAGGTAGAACATGTAGTGAAAGGACTCAGTATGAAAAAAAGAGCTGATAAATAACTCTAATTCTTCCCCCAGTAAAATGTCTGCCTATGTTGGAATGAAAATTTCCATTTGCTGTTATCTACTGAAAAATAATAATTTGACAAGAAGCTACCAAAGGAATTTTTGTCATAAAGAGCAAAGCATCCAGCAACTCTTCTTACAATAATAACAGTTCTTCATCCACAACACACTGTTTGCAGTCTGAAAGGACACAGCTGATCCTCAGCTCCTTTGGAAGTGTTTGTGAAACACAGACGCCTTCTCATAATGTAGTACATAAAGGTCACTTCCTTTCCTACCGGCATTAAGCTTACCATCTGAAGTTATCTACATAAGCATGAAAAAATGCCTCCTGCTTTATGAAAAAAACTATATACCATGAGTAACAATAAACTGATAGTCAAACTGAGTCTTCTGGGAACAATCCAGAAAATCTCTTTTATTCAAAATTTTCCTTTGATAAGTCCTGACAAAGTACTGGCACAGTTTACTGGGATAAAAACAGTAAAATTAGAATTAAGCATTATAAATTTGCTACTATTCTGCTTTTCCAACAGAGCCCCAGTGCATAAGTTTAGGTTTTTTCATCAAATATTCAACATCTTTCAAATGCGTATTAGCTTAACAAGGACACTAAGTTATAAGCCATATTGAACATGTGCTTGCAAGCAACAGCTTTTATCAACATTTGCTTGATAGAATTACAAAATCATAGAGGAAAGTGAGGCAGTAGATTTAATATAGTTAAATATATAATGTATTTATATTTTAGAAAGTCCTTTAAAAAGCACCTCAACATGTATGCTACGTAAAACAACCTGCTGTGGCTCGCACGAAAGGATTCTGATAAAGTCATAAGTGAGGGCTATCAATGTGTGCAAATGCATCAGAATAGTGGAAGAGGTTAGCCAGGAAAGAGAAGAAATTTATTAATAAAACAATTATGATTAAAAATCACACGTGAGTAGTCTCAAGAAAAAAAGTTTCAAAAATATGTATGTCATAAAAAGGAAACATTTGTGAGGACAGATATTTGTGACAAGACTGAGTAACAATTCAAACGTAAATATTTAGTGTAGTACAGAGATAAACTAAACAGGTACATACTGCTCAATTGCTGTTAAAAGTCAGTACTGGATAGATGTCCGAAGGCAAGAAATGCCCCAGAAAAAGATATCTAAACATGTTCAAAGGTTCAAAAATAAATAACCATGTGTAATGCTAGCTGAAATGTTCAGGAAAAAAAAAAATAAATCCAGAGTCAAAAAGAAAAGAAAGAGAATGTTTCTGATAGTAATTTCCCAAAACCTTACAGTTACTTTCTTAAAATGTGAGATATTTCCAGAGGAAAAATAAATATGGGTAAGGAGTTAGGCAAACTTCAGGCCAGAGACCAACCACATGAATATTAGCTATACATTTTGGGTACCTGAAACTAATAATGGACCACGAAATTCACATATTGCTTGCCTTGACTTCTGCATGTAACAGGTTGGGATGATTTATTTGTAGATGCTCCATTTGAACGTCACAGGCTACAGCATACCAGTGTCTCCTTGGCCAGAGACCCTGGTGCTCCTTGTCACAGGACGGCACAGCTGCAACCAAAGGTAAGAGGGCTTCTCCTTCCTTTCCTGACAATGCAGCTGGTAGCCTGAATAGTAGTGAAGGTACTTTCATTTGAGACAGAAGTTGTGTGTTTAATGCTGTCTGACTGAGGAAGAAACTGAACTCAAATCTGGTGAACTCCAGAATCTCACAGAAAAAGTGAACAGCATTGTAATTTTCTCCTTTTAAGTTAAAGTAAGGAAGGCTGTAGAAAGAGGCAGCCTGTTTCTGTAGATGTGTTCTTGGCATGCTGCAAAGAAACCTCTTAGGTTACGTCTCAGTAAATTCAGGCAAAGGAATGTCTGCTCCTGGGCTTTCAGTCATATTTAGAAGGAAAATGAGTAACATGATGACTATATAGGCATCATCTGATCTGAGCACCCACAGAAGCACAAGCTTAGGTGCTTAGGGATTTTAAGATGGAACAGGCAGCTCCTTATCGAATTTAGGCTCCCCAAAGGTTAAATAGTGGCTGAATAGATTTAGATAATTTGTGTCCACCAAACTGTTGCCTTAGGTGCCTAAATCCTTTCCTGGATCTGGCCCAGGAGAGAGCAGGGCGTTATGCCGTTAAGTGCTCTGCTTTTACTGAAAATCGATGTCCAACTCCCATATTTTCATTTAGAAGTTTCTTCCCCAGCATTTGTACAGCTTGCTATTATACAACTAATTGGATACATTATAAATGCTTAAAGATATCGAAGGGCGTTAACAAGGAGGAAAAAGGAGGAAAATGCAATTATTTAGTCTAGTAGATGGGGGTATGAGAATCAAAAGAAAATCCATGTCTGTAGGAATTTTTTGAGAGTGAACTCTGATCGGGTGAGGGATGGTCCCCTTACTAAAATGGCAGAAGCTTCAGCACTTCTGTTACTTAAAATGAGAGTAAACATGGGACTGGTAAGTAGAAAAAACATAGTATTGATAGGCTGATGTGGTGTCAAACCTTTTCTTCTAATTGATGTCACTCTATGAATTCAGTTCTCTTTTCTGTTTTGAACATACGATTTTGGAGCAATAAGTGATTAGCAGAGAAGCCTGTGGGAACATGACCTGGCATGAGGCTGCTGTTTGTTTGCCAACAACTTCTGAAATTACATTTTTACTTATTTGATCCAGGATGATAAATCCCTGCTTGGGCCCTTCTGAAGTTGACATTTTTCTCAGAAATAAATAGAACAATGAACACAGAACTACATGAAGAGACAGCTTTTTTGTAAAACAGTGATAAAGTCTACTAGGCAATCAATAGCACAAATGTTTTAAAAGGAAACAGCCATTATTTTGTATGTAAGATACATGGGAGACAAAACATGGAGCTCCAGTGTTCTTCAGAAACATTTCTTCACACCTTGAGAAGGTTTTACAGTAGTGCAGGTTGACCACCAAGCACTAACTGTTCTTTGCTCAGAATTCTGCATTTCAGGAAGCTCTGACCTTTCTGCAGGGACAGTACTTTGCCCCATGGAGAGCAAATCACAGAGGTCTGGTTCACGTTAGAATTTAATTTTCCTTGTCTGTCTGTGAGATGAAGAAGCAGAAGGGCTTCTGGATTAGAAGTTCTGACTCCAAAAAAGAGATGTGACAATTAAACACAGGACAGAAAAGTTAACATGCAAACAAGGCAAGTTGCTGACCTGAGCAGATATGCACCCTTTTTTCAGGATAGCTTCTTCAATTGAGGAAGTTGTCCTATAGCCAGTTTGTCCAGCAAAACAAATAAATTTCATAAGAATACGTTAATATATTTAGATACAAGGACCAAAAAAAATGTAAGGGAACACATAATTGGCAGGTATTATATACAAAGTTGGCTGGCCTATTTCACTCAAAATAACTTCCCTAACAAATCATACTTTTATAAAAAAAAAAAAAGGGTTTAGAAGCTATTCATATTATTAAGATTCATCATATTGCCTACATTTTCTTCAATACATTTTGCTTAATTTTTAAATTTTCTTTCATTAAAAGCCTTATCTTTTCACTGAAGTTCTGAAATCTATGGGGTTTGATTAAATGAAAATTAAAAATGTGGACTCTATATTGATAAAACAGAAAATTGAAAGTAAAATGGGAAATGGGTCAATCTTAAACTCCATGAAATGCAAAGAGCTTTAAAATGTCAGAACACCAGATGCATTTTGGCAGGTAAATGTAGTTAACCATATTGAGAGTGAAAAGTTCATTGTGTAGACTTCCAAAAAGAAAAGCAAATAAAAGAAATATAAACCCGTTTTTCTCTTTCTTTTTTTTTTTTTTTTAAAGCCAAAATTACCTTTTGGGGATCCTGGAAGTCTTCTTGAATGCTTCAAAATGAGCAAGCTGTAATCAGTTTGCATTTCAGACGTAGAGTTCACTGTAACTCTTCTGATAATAAATTATTTAAATGAAAATTACTACCCTTTCCAAGAGATCTTAGGAACCTGGTGAATACAAGCTTACACAAGAGCATTTGAAAGTTTCTGTTTATTCTCAGCACAACAAAGGCTTTAAAAAACATTGAAGAAAAAACAGTTTGAAATGTTGATTCTCTGTCCTTGTATATATATTGTATTAATAGCTTACTGAATGGTATAAAGGATGGGATTTCCTTTGTAGAACCCACTAAAAGACATCACAATCACTGCCTGAAAACAATGCATACTCACTATTAGACATGGAGTATTTCACTTGAAAGATACATTTTCCAGGTAATTACCAAGTTTTAGGGGGAAAAAAAAAATCAAATAATCTCTAGGTTTTGCGTAGCCCTCTTAACTGGGATATCTGAAAGACCCCAAGAAACATAACTGGCCTTTGGCTTCATTGGCTGTGGACAGCCAAATCAAGGTCTGCCAAATCGAAAGCCAATGCCTTAAAAGGCCTAGACACAGTTGCAATATAAATGGGAGGGTGCACAGCACAACCACTCCCCCCACATTATCCATTGCATGTGCTCTATTCGAAAAGTTTAGGTGTGATGGCTACATCTTCAAGTATTCCATGCCATCTTTCTTCTTCTAAAGGCAATGGCTATATTAAGCAGTCTCCTTCTCCCTGGAGGCAGAAGAGCATCTGACGCAGAGGCAGACTACACAGTGAATACATGCTAAAAATGAGTTATATATAAAGGAATGAATATAGCCTATTTCTTGATCTGACCATGTGTCTTTGTCTGCAGTAACAGGAGGAAGACTTCAAGTCTGTGCCTACAAAGAGTGCTGTTTTCTGCTCTTCCATGCCATTAAGGAATAAAGATTTCCCAACAAAACATTAGATGGGTACCTGTTGTAGCTGACTTTTCATTATCCCTCTTTTGTTCTTAAAACATGATGAAAAAGAGCAAGCTGGGTAGGAGGCACCAGAGCACCTATAGCTACAGAAGCTCTTCTCAGATGCTCCTATGCTCAGAGGGCATGTGCAGTTGGAACTAGAGAAGACCCAAGGCATTGAAAACATAAACTTCTGCCTGGAGAACAATCTATCTCTTTAGGAAGATTGTTGTCATCATAAGTAAATGGGATGTCCATACTTCTTTGCTGCTGAATAAATGTTTCCTAATGAGTTTTGACTATATTACATAAATTTGCATGAATTCTGACAATTCATAGGGCTTTGTGTCCACTGTATCATCACACATCTCATGACAGATATAAGATTCTGTGTAGAATACGCATTATCTGAACTACTGTCTTGGAGAGAGAGTCAAGAAAAAATATCACAGACTTCTTTGGATTAGAAACAAGTAGTGTTTTCTATGTTAGTGATAATGAAAACTGTTGAAAGATTATTTGTTATCTGTCAGTGCTAGTCAAATACAAATGTCCGTTAATATAATCAGCAATTATATTCCCCTTCAATCACTGAGAAAACTCTTCATAATTTTTCCCTCTACCATAAATTCACTGTACATAATAGTCATCAAACAAAAAAAGAACAGGATCTAACAATCACAGATAAATTGTCCACAAATATTTGTTTAATTAACCAACTCTACTACCTGTCATGTCTCCAAGCAGATGTTAAGTATTCCCGTCTCCTTTCCTAAGCAAATGAATATCTAGCTACACAATTTTTTCTATATGCCACAGTTACATGATTTTCATCTTACTGTCTTACTTGGGGTCAGGTGGTGGTTCAGAGCATGTGACTTGCAGTCACATATCTTAATTCTCATTCGAATAAACTTTCCCCAATCATGAAATAAGAATAATTTTGTTCTGCCCTTAGTTATCTTTTAACTTCCTTCCCATTAAACACCACTTGTAAGCATACCTTGCAAAGCAAAAAAAAAAAGCTTCAAAACCTGATCTGTTTAACTAGTTTCTGTCTGATGGGTTATTCACTTTCTCTACTCAAAAGTGTTTTTCAACCAGCAGTATTGTTATCTCATGCGCCGATATTTAATGAGAACATCCTAAAATACGGTTTCAAACCTGACAATCAGAACTAGGTGAAGTTAGCTCAGGATATTCTGTGCTGTATTTCCAACTCCTAACCCAGGCAGCAGCTTTTTGCCATATTGGTGTGATAAAGGCAGAAAGACTTCTTCCTTTACCATAAATGCATGGGCATTTTTATTACTTCTAAAAGAATACCCTTCTATTTAGAGGAATAGGGGGAAGAAATAAACATTTCTAATGCTTATCCAAACAGCTACAGCAGCTCAGAGGGGTCAGGGAAACAAGAGGATAGGTGACGAGGCTTTTCCTCTTCTTGAAACACAGCAGAAAATACACTCTGCTTGGCTGGTAATAGCAGGGCTCCCCAGTGTCTGACTCACATCTCTTAAGTAGCATGGTTGGTTTAAATCAACATAACCTGGCATTCCTGCTAAGAAGGAAAGTTTTTTCCTCCACCATCTCTTTTTCTAGGTTGATTTCAACTTTGACTGTGAGTACACAAACACTTGTGCTGGCATACGGGAGTGGGTGGCACAGGAGCAAACCAAGGAGACAGAGATGGGAAAGGCTGGATTTTTTGGAAGCAAATAAAATTAGTGCCAGCTTCTGAAGCCATGACGTTAAAGTCAGCACCCCAAGGCAGTGGTGCCCTGGAATCATCTTGCCTAGGGCCACTGGGTAAAACTGTCATCCAACTTAATTGGGCTTTGTTCTGCTATAATGAGAAAGAAATATTTATGCTGGTATAATGAAGAATGAGACACTTAATTCCTCTCAGTTAATTCCCAAATCTAATGATCATGCAAAAAATCTGAAATTGCTTTGCCTTAATCCAAAGCGGTATATTATAAAGAGACTGCTGTAATGATCTGACTGGAATCACTTTTATTTTTGTGACAATAGAGTCATAGATTTCTCTCTTCTGATGCATTATATGAGGGGTGTATGCTTATGTGTCTTAGGCCACTTACTTGTTTCAGTCTATTTGTGAGGGTCAACATCAGTTTTCATGTGGCCATAGTTCCAAAGTTTTATTTTACAATAAAGATTAAAGAATTGGGCCAGGTATCTGAATAATACAAACTGGCACAGCCCTGTTGAGATCAGCACATTTGTGATCTTTTATTCCAGACAAGGAAGCGCTTTATAAAATTATTCTTTAAAATACCTTATGAAATTTAGAGATTATAAGTAGTAAGAAATGGATTTTCTGACAAATTGGGTGGCCATAGAAGAGAGAAAGCATTAATAATGCTTATAATCCCTTTAAATCCTTAATCAGTCACAGTTTTCAATTGACTGTTATGGTCTCGGGCAATGTAGCAGAATCTGGCACAACTAAACTACACTGAATTGCTTAGGAATTATGCCAGATTGATACAAAAAATAACTTAATTTGGTTACCTGCCTATGTGCATAATGTTCCTTCCAGCAATTTTTATTCTTTTTTTCACCATATTCTTTTCACTTACCCAGAGAATTCCCATTTTGTCTACTTTTATCCAGTATTTCTATGCTTCCTTTGTGTGAAATACTCTAATGCGAAATACTCTAACGCGAAATACTCTAACTGCACAGTTTGGCTTTCACTTATTCAATTGCCACTCATTCATTTTGTGATCAAATTTGAATTCTATTTATTTTACCCATATTTTTAATGTAATGCTAGATAATACTTAACTCTACAGGTCAGATAAAACTTTCCTGTTTAATGTCATGTCACTGTGACAGAACTCAGATGCTAATCAGGGAATACGCATTTATAAGGAGTGTTTTATTCATACTCCACTTTGCCATTTACCATAGTATTTTCAGAGTGATTAGCGTGATTTAGCTGGCAGCTCCTTGTGAACTCTTTGTGTTCTAATTAAAAACTGAGTATCTGACCCAGTTCTTTAAGCATGTTTATAGAATAAAATGTGATCAATGCCACAAAATAGCATTTTCATAGGCCCAAATGTTTGTACTTTTTACATCTTACAAGTAATTTTCAAGTTCTTACCTATGTAAATACCAAATGATTTGTCTATTCAGAAATGAAAAAAAAAGGAAAAAAAAATTATTTTTCAATTTGCTCTATACTGACATGAAACAAGAACTAAAGCAGCACTGACATAAAAATCATAAGAAATCTGGGTCATAGATAAATAAATGGTGACAAATACCTGAAAGATTTAATTTATGCACATGAAAGATTTAATTTATGTACATCCAAGTAAGTGGTAGAAATAACCTGGCCCTATCACCTTGGTTGTTTTTCTTTGGAAATTTAAATAATGAGAATAATGCTATGAAGTCTAAAATATGCACACCCTACATAGTAGTACCCTTCTTGTTGCTGCTGTTTGTTTAGTGAATCTAATCTCAAGCCAGATGAATATAAAAATTAAATTCTTCACATTCACTGTTTATTCATTCCTGTTTATTTCTAATGCCTTTGGTTGGTGACTGACTCAACTGGCAATAGCCTCGCTTTTAAGTGCAGATCCTATGCACTTCATTCCAAAATGTTAAATTATCACTGCTTGGTTTCTTTTTAGGTTCTTGGATACATGCCATTTAAAAATGTAAACACCCAGCAGACATGATGTAAACATGCAAGGATTTTAGTCAACACAGTCTCTGGGATTCCCTTCACAATAGCAAGGACAGCATAGGCAACTGCCAGCTCCAGTTGTTTAGATCTTTTAAAATCTGTAACACATATTCAGGAAAACTACATTTCTCTTTCATAAACACTTTCTATTAGAGCTTTCTTACCCAGACTTGCATAGCACATGCATTTCCCTGGGTCATTTTCCATTTTACAGTAAATAGATAATAGCAACAGCATAGCAATCTGATAGCAGCTTTTCCCTCCATCAATAGTATTTCTATTTAAAGATTAGGATTCAAATTCAGTACTGAAGGTACATGCCCTCTTTTCTCAGGGGAGTTAGTATACCTGGGCATAACTCATCAGCTCTGTTACTTTAGTTAGGTCAAGTTTAAAAATTCAAGCACTGGCACTAAGTCTTTTAAATTAAATCTCTAGTGCTCTGCAGGTGTGGCTCCAAAGCTGCACTTAAAATCAGCTCTACTGTCTGTCCATATTACTTGCCTACAGGAATGCTGTTAACACCAGCACTATGGGTCTAACCAGTACTCATGGAAAGGGTCATTCCCACTGTATCTTGAGAAGACAAGGATCTGCCATATATTATTGAGCTCGAGTCATCATTCCAAGACAAAAATCTTTATAAAAGTAGACCAAGAAAGAAGGACTCACATAATGCTGCTGCCTCCATTCAGCTTGCTTAAGCCTTTGCTCTCCCTGGTAGGAAAGCTGGTGTTCTTGCTATCACACTTCTTTTACCTCTCTTTTCTTTCCCCTTTCTTATTATCCCACTTTGTCCTTGAGTTTTCTGTTAGAAAAACAAAGCTCAGTTAAGCTGGTTAACAGGTATAGGTACATGTCTGTACCTGCATTGGTTAACAGTGTGGCAGTAAATTAGTCAAGTGTGAGTTGGTACCAAAACTGGAAAGTGAAGGAAAATTCCCTTCCTTTTAAGAAGGTAAATTTTCATCCAAAGAAATGAAAAAATGAAGGCAACCATCACACCTCACTTAAGTTATTCTATCATCATTTTTAAAAATTCCCAGTTATCTACCACTTCTCAACATGAGAATACAGAAACCTGTTACAGTTATTAACTTGTTAAATGGAGACTTACTATAAAATACATATGAAGTGCAATTACTATTACAGAATACACTGGAGTTCAGTTTAATTTCTCTAATAAAACTTCATATTCTATTTCCTCACATTCTTGATGGGTTGATTTAAATGACGTAGCCTTTACATTATTTTAAGATATTAGAGATTCTATTTTACTATTGTAAGAGATTGTATTTAGGTTCCAGACCTGCAAAGATTTATGTACATATTGCACTTTAAGTTATTATTTAAGTCCATATTATTTTAAAGTTAAATTTGAATATAGGAGGTTGTAGGACTCAGTGGGAACTGTTAGTGTAATCTACATGAAATATCCCAGATATTAGATTTAGATGGGGGATAGAAATTGCTACTGTGAGTACGTGCTTACCATACGACTGTGTGCAAAAGGTGAGGGAAAAACAGACAAAGCCAGCCAGCCTCAAATGAATAGCCTGCCTGAGCCATGATCCATGACCTTCAGTAGCTGCCACGGGCCTTCATGTTGACTTCTGATGAACACAGACCAGAGTAATTAAATTCTTGTAGATTACTTGTTCCTGTGATCATAATTATAGGTACTCTGTCATTCAGGGATTAATTACTGTCTAACTTGCAGGTTTTTTGCTTATATAATACAGTTAGCTTGGAAGCAAATACAACTAGAATAGTGACATCATAATCATTTGATAGCCATACGATTGTATGTCCAAAAGCAGGCAGAATTCACATAGAAAATACTGCCCTCAATGTCGACATCTGTATCTAATTATAATACTCAATGTTTAGGCTACAAAGGTAGAGGACTCCAACTGCTCTCAATAACCTGCTTATTTGTTTCAAGTAATTGCAAAAGCAAATATCACAATAGCTGCAAGTTGAATATGTATCTAACCTGCAAGAAAAAATTAATCAAACCAGAACTTTCAGGTCTTATTAAGCATTTTAGAATCATAGAATCACAGAATAGTTAGGGTTGGAAAGGACCTTAAGATCATCTAGTTCCAACCCCCTTGCCATGGGCAGGGACACCTCACACTAAACCATCTCACCCAAGGCCTTGTCCTGCCTGGTCTTGAACGCTGCCAGGGATGGAGCATTCACAACTTCCCTGGGCAACCCATTCCAGTGCTTCACCACCCTTACAGTAAAGAATTTCCTCCTTATATCCAATCTAAACTTCCCCTGTTTAAGTTTTAACTTGTTAGCCCTTGTCCTGTCACTACAGTTCCTAATGAATTATCCATCCCCAGCATCCCTATAGCCCCACTTCAGATAGATACTGGAAGGCTGCTATGAGGTCTCCATGCAGCCTTCTCTTCTCCAGGCTGAACAGCACCAACTTTCTCAGCCTGTCTTCATACGGGAGGTGCTCCAGTCCCTGATCATCCTCGTGGCCCTCCTCTGGACTTGCTCCAACAGTTCCATGTCCTTTTTATGTTGAGGACACCAGAACTGCACACAATACTCCAGGTGAGGTCTCACGAGAGCAGAGTAGAGGGGCAGGATCACCTCCTTTGACCTGCTGGTCACACTCCTTTTGATGCAGCCCAGGATACGGTTGGCTTTCTGGGCTGCAAGTGCACTCTGCCTGCTCATGTTCATTTTCTCATCAACCAGCACCCCCAAGTCCTTCTCCGCAGGGCTGCTCTGAATCTCTTCTTCACCCAACCTGTAGCCTTTCACCGCCACCTCATTTTAAAGATAGAATTCCCTTGAATTATTTTGTTACATTTGCTTAGCACCTAACAAATAGGCATCTAAGCATTGCTACCAATATCCTTGACAAAATGGGCTGGTACTTTACTATTAGAAGGCAAAGTTTTTAGAAACTGGGCTGGATGTCAGAAATCTTACTTTGTCTAGTCCCTTTTGCCGAACTACTGCTACAGGCCAAAGGAAAAAGAAAATGTTTTTGCTATCTTTTTGTTACCTTGAGTATGTATAAACCAGTTAGTGGCTAGTCCCATGGCACCTTTCCATTTCGCCAGAGGATCAGGAAACAGTTATTTCCCTTTATGACCCAAATTCTGTACCATATGGAAGTATTGACTTCAATGGAATTACTCTTCATTCACAGAGCTCTCTAGAGAGAAGGAGTATAATCTTAAAAATTTACTTAGATGAGGGAGAATAATGCGAGCTTTAAAGCTGCTGGTTTGCTGCATTCAAATGTTTTAGTAGAAATAGGCTGCAAGGAAGTATATAGTCATGCTGCTTATGTTTTAGGCATTATTCTGCTTAAAGCACACATTTGCTGAGGTTTTTGTTAATAGAGAAGTATAAGTTACACTAATATATATAAAAAAGCAGGACAGTGTTTAAGAAAAAGAATGAGAAAAAAATGGTATCAAGAAAATCATGTAAATGCTTCCCGCCGAAATGCTACCCAAACACAAGCTAGACAAAAAGTAGAATGCTGCTTGTTAGAATCTGACTGATATATTAAACCTACAGGAACAGGAGGAGAAAAGGAATATTTCTTCATGGGAAGTAAAGACCTCTGGAGAGATCTATAGTTGGTTAAGATCCCCTGAAAAAAAAGATAGGTCTTTCCTCTTCTTTTATGGAACTCCAGCCATATAATTTTCTTGTTTTATGGAATCAGTCTTACAATAATTTAGCTACTGGAACAAAGTAAAAAAGAAAAATAAAATTGATCATTAAAGACTGAATCTTTTGATATATTTCAGAAATTTCCTACCAATGAAGAATATTCTAAAACTGCATATCTGAATCACAGCTATCCCATCAAATGTGATTTACGCAGGAAACACAGAAACTATAGAGACATTATATAGTATAGAGAATAAAAAAGAAGCTAAATTGTTTGGCTAGCAGATTTTAAAGAAAGCAGACGTTAAAAATGTCTTTTAATCACTAAACAGAGAACTGATTGCTAATGCTATTTATCCAGAGATTTAAAAGGTTCAAAACTGAGTAAACTATGATTATTGCAAAACTGATTATACATAATGCTATACCTTTTTTAATTCAATGTACTTTTATGCAAAAATAATTATTATTTTCTCCCCTAATCTAACTCCTTTTTTTTTTCCTTTCATGTTCTCAAATAAGATATTTTGGCTTGAACTAGATGTGCTGTTTGGTTGGTGGTGATTGTCATACAGCACTATAATGCTACCATCCTGCCTAAGGTATTTTCACATGTGAAGAGCAGATGGTATGATAGCCAGGGCTCCACTCTCAGATTATCATATCCTATGATTTGTATCAAGTGTGAACTATTTCAGAAGGATTTCAATGCTGTATACATGCTTAGATTCATACATTGATAAAGTTTCCCAGGACCCACAGCTCTCCGATTTCTTATGGGGCAAAAAGTATAGATGTAATTTTTTTGGTTAAGCAGGTATATTCTACTAGCTGGTATAAACTGGCTTGTCTTAAATTCACTCAAGAACGTGTGTGTATTCAAGCGGCAGCAGCTGTAATCCTGTCAATATTAATATAAAAGAGAATATTGGTACTTCCTGTCTTAGAACCATAGAATAGTTAGGGTTGGAAAGGACCATACGATCATCTAGTTCCAACCCCCCTGCCATGGTTTTCCTTTTTCTTTTCCTTTTTCACTTTCAGGGGTTCTTTCTAGGAGTTAAAATGTTCACTAGAAGACCAGCAGGAGAGATCATATACAAAACACAGTCCTGGGATTAACCAGGTCTAAAGCAAGTGACACAAATGAGACATTCATACCAGAAAGCGCTGGATGACAGAAGCTGGTTCTTAAGTTAGTTCACGAGAACTGATATGAATAAATTGTTCCCTTATGACTACTTAGTCTTTCAAATATGACTATTCCATTTTGAATTATTATGAGGCACATGCTTTGGTTATCACATGTCCACCCACCCGTCTCCTTTGAACACTGGCTGGTGCACCCACCTTAACCGTCTGCAATAGAAACTGAACTAAGTTAGTCTATTGTTATTTTTCAGAATTCACCAAGAGCAGCACTGCAATTTTTTTGCAATTAAAACTATAGAAGGCAGACAGTGCTCAATTGTTCCAGGTAATAAGATCTGCCTAACACTTGCCATATGCACAGTGCTTCTACTACTCCCTATCAAATTACATTTCATATAATAAAATTAAAACAAAATGAAATCAAACTCCTTGTGTCTTTATCTCTATAATGGTTATTCGGATTACTCTGCTCACATGATTACTGGGAAGAAAAACATGTCAGTGCTGAGGACAGAGAAACCCAATAAACAGGGAAATCTGGTAACCAAGCTATGATACCACAAACTTCCACCTGTGAGAAAGATCAGCAAAGTTCCTGTGTTATGCTAGCACAAGGGAGCTAGGGGAAAGATAAAAGTCTTATCACTGAATGTAAGGAAAGAATTATAGACCTGGAAGTGCATTATGGCAGATTAATAAGTAACTCTTCAACTTCTGACTCTCATTAGTGAAAAGCAGTGCTGATACAAACTAGCTCTGAAAGCCAGGAGAAATGAGGCTTCTGTCTAGATTGTTAACAAAGAAAGGTACAAGCAAAGGCTGTGAGTTTATATTTAATGTTCAGTCTGAAAAGGTTTCAGATATCACAGACAAGTATCCTGCTAGCATACATGTATATGACAGCCTTTTAAAATGTCAATCAATAATGTATCACTTATGGAACATCTCAAGTCTCAGGAATTACACTCATACCATTGATATCTTCAGTTAATGGTAGAAATGGATCCACATGCTTCAGAAAGACATACAAGGCCAGCACATAGATATTATAGGCAGAAAGCACCAGCAGCAGAATTTATACCTCATCTGCATATTCTGGATAACCAGAAATGCAGTCTCAGTATATCTGAAAATATCAAAGATACCATCATAGAACATCTGGTAATATAGTTGTGAGCGCCCTTGGGAGGTATGTAGTGAAACTTCCTGTCGAGTGCCAGTGATGAGGTGTGATACCAGGTTGCTTAGGGCTTGATTCAGCTCAGTCTTGAGAATTTCCAGGGGAGGGGACTTCTCTGGGCAAAATCCCATGTCTATACGGGGTTAGCAGAAAAAGGACTATTGCAGCACAAAATGGGATCATATTTTTGTCCTGAACTGAAGGCGCATTTGTCAGCCCCTAGCTTCAAAGGATGTATATATCTTTTGATGTGGTCAAAGGTATACCTTTAACATGGTCTGAAAATTGCTGTCCACTTTCAAGTGAATCACAGCAGTCTTGAGATTTTGGAGCAAATGCAAAGAAAACACTATTTGAGATGATTGCATCTTCTCCCTCA
Organism: Pezoporus flaviventris; assembly: GCF_033815535.1. Classification (NCBI taxonomy): domain Eukaryota; kingdom Metazoa; phylum Chordata; class Aves; order Psittaciformes; family Psittacidae; genus Pezoporus; species Pezoporus flaviventris. Next base: position 36,426,997 of record NW_026892549.1, on the reverse strand, counting down.
GAACAGCCCTCTGATTTCAAATGTCTGCTTCCCAAAATGTCAATATTGGGAAATATTTCCCATCAATATTCAATAGAGCTTCATGGTGTTATGGTTTTTTTTTCATGATAAATTTGGATTGAAGATAAAAACAAAGCTTAGGTTTTAAGCAGTAGAGTTTTGCATCTGAATTTACCCCTGGATCTGTCAGGATGTGGAAGCTGTGGAAGGTTGGTTTGGATAGGCAGTCATCAGAGTTGCATATTACTGTCCTAAGTTGACACAAGAACACGGTGTTTTCTTTAAATCCCAGCTATGCTTTCTGTCAGCTATTGACCCATGACATGAGAAAATGGAGCAATGAATATTTATCTAGCTCAAATGGCATACAAATTAATTAGTATACATTTACACTGATCTTTTTTTTCCAAGAGTTGTGACATTAGGCTTTCAAAAACACCTGTGAATAGACTGCGTAACAAGCTAAAGCATAGTTTCTGAGTGACTGCTTTGGGTGGTACAGAATGTACAGAAGACCTTATCTTTCTAAAAGAATACCAGAATAGTTTGGCTAGTACACTCTGAAAATAAGTAATATATAGATAGCAAAAATGATCATAATCACCAGCAGAATTAATATCTCTACTGTGACTTAATATGCACCTGTCTTAAATAACAAAGAATGATAAATAGGGAAGATGCAAAAAAATGAATGTGTAATGATGAGGAAATCTTGTTATTTCTGAATTATTTTTTTATATAGACATGTTTCTATTACTCTTTACAGGCATAAGAGATGACTTGCATCTGAAATTATTATTCATCCTGTCAAACAATGTGCACAGGATGGTAGACAAGTGCTAGAAAAACTAGACAGGGTGATTGACAGGTTATATCTTACTTGCATTGCAATGAAATAGACAAAGTGGCAGAGATAGGAAATTCAGGAGAGATTATTTAAATAAATTTCATCCAAGGCAGCAAAAGACCTCTTTACAAAACAACATATGTCATTTGAGTGTCTCTTTCTGTCATCATAGATTATGAGCAAAACTCCTATTTACCAAGTACCTGAAGTTCATATTGCCTTCAGTAGGGTTACTGAATACACTCCTTAGCACTGATGAAAAATCTATCCATGCATTTGAAGCTGCATCAATATAATTCTAAGGATGCTAGCTTCAGACAGGCACCTGGGTTTGAAAATGTGGCCTATATTGCATGGATTTTATCTGCAGAAACAGCAGATCAGACTCATACACCACCTTTGTGGCAGAAAATGCTTTTTCAGGATATGGGTATCTCTTCAAATGAATTGTACAAACACCAGTTTTTATGATATAATTATCCATGATCTCATGCTATGATATTATGAAAGAAAAGTAGGAATATTGAAAGAGAAATACATGACCTGGATATTTGCAGATTATTGTTGACAGCAATGTGAACAGCAGCACTGATAATTACAGTGCCAAGAATAATTATTCTATACAATTCTGGACTCTCCAAAATTAAAGAAAAACATTATTGAGAATATTATCGAGAATAATACTGAAAAATTTAATGTGGAAAAATACAGTTGTAGGGAAAAAATATACATGCCAGGTGGAGAAAGCTTCGCCTACAGAACTGAGTGTTAGAATGTGCTAATAATAAAATTGTTAATGACTAAGTGAGCACAGTGTAGAAACTGCAGTTACCTTATTTAGATGAAGTGGTTGTGTAAAGTATGTTAACAGAATGCAGAAAGAGCAAAGAAGGTATAGAACACCAAAAATGAAAAAGGGTACTCTGCTTGCTGGGGCTTTCTGATTAACACAGAAACACAATGTACTACTATCAAAGGTATATTTAGGACTAGAAAAGAAATATCACCTTCATCAAGCCAGTATGGAGCCATTGGCACTAAAGGTTCATACTATTTTGGTGGGTTTTCTTCTTCTGAGTTAAAAAAGGAATTTATTCGCTCTGCTGTGCTCTGGGACACCATATCCAAATTTATCAAGGTTACTGCTCTCTGATTGAGGTCTACGAGGTCTTTGGGGATATATAACAACCATTCTTAGGAATAGCAGAAACATCGTTCACAGGAAACACTTAAGATGGACTCAATACCTGAAGTTATATTTAGAGTCAGTGGAAGTTATTCCCACCCCCAAACCATTCGAATTTATGTTTAATTTTGGCTACTAACATTTCCAAAAGTTAAAATTTCTGGCCAGTTTCATTCTCTTCTCTCGTACCCTTTGACCCCAGATTATGAAACAGTCTCTTTGCCTCTCTTCTTCACATTAGGGAGTTAATTTCTGGTCCATTTATACTTCCATTTACCTGTGCTCTCTCTCCCTCTTTCTCTGAGGCTGAAAAACACAAATAATTATAATCAGTAAGTAAGAGTCAAGAGGGAAGACAGAAAGCTGACATCAATGGGATATGTAGCACAAAGGGTTCAAGGTAGAAGGGAATGAAACTTATCCAAGCTGTAACAGATCAGCCCAAGTAAAGGAAGCAAAACGAGCCTATATTTATCTGTTAAAATATAAAACAGTGCTAAGATAAATTTGTACTCCCTGGAGACTGGTGCCCAAAACAAACCACTTTAGATGCTTCAAAACTGTATTTTGTTGATCTTAAAGTAAACCTGTGGTAGAAAGAAATTTGTATATGATTACTGATTGGAAGGACATCCAATCTGATATTGTCCAAAGGAGAAAAAAGGTTTCACTGCCTCTTGGTCTCTTCTCAGGAAAAATGTCTAACATCAACCAAGCTCCTTCAGAGCAGCTGCTGTCCATTTGCCCCTACAGCTGTTCAGCAATGTCTCACTGTCAGTTGCTGCAGGGCAGAGGAAAGGAAAAGAGGAGCTCTGGCTACCTAGTGCTTGCTAAGCAGCATATGGGAATGCTATCAGAGCAGAAATTCGGCTCCTATGGCCTGATATGAGGAAAAAGGCTGAGGAATAGAAATAAATCCCTCCTTGTGACCTCTCTGAAGTTAACCCCACCAGTAGAAAGGTGCCATGTCTACAGAGCTGGTTGGGAGCAGTGATTCCCTTTTGTGAAAGATTTTGATGTGGCACATTGTTATTTATTACCGCTTGGAAAGGAAACTGTTTGAAATTCTCTGTGAAAGGAAATTATGCCAACAAAGAATGTGCTGGAGCTACACACCCTGAAGGTCCTAGTTCAGGCTAGCTCACCTCATGGCTGTCTCAGAGGATACACAGTCTGGGACCCTGCTTCAATTGAATTAGGTGGAACTTCAGCAAAACCAGAAATCTTGCAACCTCAGGAAGCTCCACACCACTGCTCTATCTTTCATTGGCATTAGGATGAGAGGCAGAAATTACCATAAACCTGATTCAAATACAGGATATACTTCATCATTATTGATAAAAACACATGCAGAATGTGAAGGCATAGAAGAAGAAATCCTAACTACACAGTTCACTGAAAGGAGAAGCTAGGAAAATGAATAACTTCACCTGTCACTTAATGTTTGAATACACTGCGGAGAAGGCGGTGGGACCTCGGGTACAAAGAGAATGTTTTAGAAATACATGGATCTAGTTAAATTAATAACTTACAGACAATAGTTTACTCTTCATACCTTAGCAATGAATTTACTCCTCCCAGCTCACTCCATATTTGCTAAGCATATACTTCTGAAGAGACCAAATTTAAGATTACAGAGAATGCATGTATTTATCTTTAATTACATTTCCTGTCATACAGAATTACTCAGAAGTATATGAAGCAGGGTACTGCTTTTGTATAATATTAAAATTCCTCTGAACATAGCATGAGGAAAAGAATAAATTAATAGAAGTATGCTTCATGCCCTGCCAAATTATGATCAACATTCCTTCTGTGATGACGGCTGCCAGAATGAGAGACATAGCATTATAATCTAACTAGAAAAGCTTTAAGAGGCACAGCACATGCTGGGGTCACTTCTGTCACTCTTAATTGGCCAGAGGGGTCAGCACACAGTAGTCTGAGGCACCCATTACTGGCCAAGAACCCAGAGAAACAAGATGTGCATCTAAATAATGTAAATCCCCAAAGCAAGAGCCCAAACTGACACTGTGGCTTAATATGAGGGAATGAAACCCTGTGGTGAGACAGAGAGATATTGAAAGAGTTTCTCAGAGGAAGAAGTGGAAGCCTCATTGCTTGAATTATTTAAATCCTAAATGAATAATACAAATACAAATATCCTGAAGGGCACAATTGCCTGGCAGGTCATTGAGTAGATGGATATATTGATGCTTTTTGTAATTCTGTTTTCATGACCTGTACATACTACTTCCAAAATGATCCTAAGCCATGCAGTTTTGAATCCCCAGGCATTCTAACATAGCAAGCAATAATAACAATGTATTCTGTAGGATAACAAACTTAACATTCTATAAATCCTTCCAGAAAAAGTTAACTTGCCTGCTGTCTTACACTTTTGCCATGTGATGTTACCTTGATCAGCCCAGGATATTTAGCTCACAGAAGTTCTGTTATTATAGATTTTGCTTTCATAATTTATATACTTGTCATAGAATTACAGTCCCTCAGAGATAATTACAAGTAAAACATACATTGAATGAAATCCAAAATAAGTCAAATATATTTTTTGTGCTACTGAGGGATTAAACTAGCTGTAAAACTAACTAGAAATTTGTAATCACTTTTTAGAACTTAATTTGGTACAGACACTCCTTTTGTCTTTTTCTGATACTAAAATCTTTATATTCTTTCTCTTGAGATATCTGCAGTCCTGAATATTAGTAAGACACAATGAAGTTGTAAATCTTCAGGCCAAATGCCATCATCACCTCTGTGCAAGTTCATTCATGTCAGTGGTCTTGCCACAAAAGAAATAGAAGCCTTTTTTTTTTTTTTAAAGAGCAAAACTAAACCACAAAATAACTATAATCAGACCTAATTCAAGGTGAATTTTATAACAACAGTAACGAAGCATTCCCATGTTACTATGTAGGCAGCTGTGTAAAGTGTGTGCCTATAGGATTAGAAAAAACTTATTGGTCCTGGAGCATCAGTGCAGTGCAGGCAAAGATAAGTTACTGCTGGAAGAAGCCAGCTCTGGCAACAGCAACTGCCACCACGGACACCCTATGACTGTCTCAGTAGCATCAGCTGAGATTTGCTGTTTGCCTGTTCATGATGTTCAAACAGCTGATTTCTATCTTCTCCACAGAGGTAACTTGGCAGTCTGTCGTCCCAGGCAACTGCATACTTTGCCTGTGCCTAAAGCCCAGACAGTCATAATCTAATTGATGATCATCATTATTGTGAAGGATTAAAACAAAATCTAGAGCTATAACTTGAAATTTTGGAAAGATATTAAACACATAAAAGGGAAGGAAGCAACAGTGATAAAAACTAAAAGGCGATGATCAGAGACAGATCTTTCAAGGAACCACAAACAAAGACCATCTTAACACAAAATGGGATTCAAAATAAAGTTTCAGTATTTCATTTGACATCTCTGAAGACACCCCCAGTCTTACTTAAAATTGGAAGGATGAATAAATGACAGGGCACACTGGAGACACATGGTAAAAGCAACACAGATGTCCCATGCTAGGTGGAACAATGGGGATGAGGGGAGAAGAAAAAACCCAAGAACTATCAAGACTTAGGAGTACATTGATTCAGCATATTCAATAAAGCATTTATTCAAGCAGAAATATACTAGTAAACTTCTGTCTGCAGGAAGGCAAACAATAGAATCATGACAATAATGAAATGGAACACATAGGACTTTGAAAAGTAACAATTGGTTAAAGATTATTTAAGCCGGAAGAGGAAAGCCATTTTTCTTTGGGAGAGTCTCCTAGAGCATTAAAGAGTAAAAGGCACAGTCAAGTATTACAAGAATGCTGGACTAAAACTGGCTGTCTCCTTTATTTATTTATTTTCCACGAAAAATATAATGGGAAATATGATTAGAACTGTTTCTCCAGTTTTCTTTTCCTAACAAGTTTAACTGTTAAATGCTAAGATGAGGAAACAGGTCAAAAACTCATCTTCAGGCACACATTCCTCTAAATTTTCTCAGGGAACTTGAGAAGGAAATGGTCAGAATGTCTGCAAAAACCTTGAAACCACTATTGCAAAATTGAGTGCTATCCTTGAGGCCAGGCAATGCCACACACAATCTTGCTGTGGGAAAGCAATGTTCAGTGGGGAGCTATGACTGCACTGTGATGAGAGGGTGGTACCATGAGGGAAAATGCCACAAGGGACAGAGAACACAGGATCACCCCTGCTGGATGGATTTTTAGCTCCGGAGACACCCTCCCTTGGTATTTAGGCTTCTCGCCAAGCTGGCAACTGTACAACTTCATAGATAAAACGTGTATCTCCATGGCATTTTCATTTCTTTCATCACACTAAAGAGGCACACATGATGAATTCCAACTTTCTCACTTGCATGCATATTTTCCCAATCGAATGCAAATTCTTTCACATTATGCCATTTAACACCATCTCTGAGTTAGATGGTAAATTGTCCAGTTTAAATATATTTTCCTCTCGCACTTCTTTCACTGTTGGCTTGCTACAGAAAATTATAAAGCATTATACACAATAGTATTAAGCACTCCAGGAGCAACAGATCATCTACAAGACTGCAGCGGTGTAAATCACAGAGATGAAAGATTTTCTGATGCCACCTATCGCTCATGTAGTTATTACATCCCATCATTCTTGTGAATTTGTCTCCTGCTAAAAACCACATCTCAGATCTTGTCTTTCAGTAGCAGTTATCTTGTTTTCACTGGGGTTTTCTTGATCCAGAAACCTAAACCAGCCAAGATGGGGAAAAAAAAAAAAAAAAAGGAAAGAAAAAAAGTGTACTCTATTTAATGTACATTCACATAGTCAACATTGAACTTCAAACTACCATGAGAATGCAAAACAGAAAAAGTCCTCTGGAGCCACAGAGTTCTGGTCCTTGCTATTTCAGTTTTCAGGCAAGCACAGTGTGCCTATCAAACTTGACAGAATGGAGCTTCAGTGAGATTTGAATACTTAGAATACTTTTTATCTTTCTTTTAATTATTTTTTTCCAGCCAGGCACCTAAAGCACTGGACTCTGGACTCTACTGGCAGATAGTTGATCTGGTTTGCTGCTAACTGTTGAACACCAAAAAAAACCACTGGTTGCTCAGCACAGGTCACAATTTTATTGGGATTATTTTCTGTTGCTGTTATAGAAACATCAAAGTGCCATTTTTAACGTAAAAATGAGAATGAAGTCACTGCTGGCCATTATGACTTTGCTAGATGCTAGGTGTTATACGAAGTGTTAAAATAAATATACTCATCTCACTCTGTGTACACTAATTCTACTGCTGTCTTTGGGAACTGAAATATATTTTCAGGGCAATATATGTTCTTGGTCAAGACAAAGAGCAGAAAGAGAAAAATTCAACCTGCAGCCCCATGCACTGTCCAAACTACATGAAAAGTATGTAAAAATATTGTGGTTTAGTGTTGATTAGAGTCACAAAAATGTTATACTTCTGCAAATTTTATGATTACAAAGAATATATGGCTGTTATTCCTTTGATCCATACCTCTGAGAACAGAGATTGAAACATTTGCTTCTCTAAATAAGCCACACTCCCTCAGACTGATTATGTACCTGATTATGTTACACATCACTTACTGTAGCTGAGGCTTTCTAATTAGTATACAGTCAATTGCTATGCAACGTTCTAAATACAATTTAAACATATATAGATGATATTTTCAGACATCTTTTACAGTTGTGTAAATCTGGAATTATTCCACTGAGATTAAATTAAATGTAGCCCAGAAATGTATCCGCATACTCAACAGACTCTGTCCCCCCTCTGATAAATAGAGGACGACACGCGGTAGCAGTGAAACAAAAGCCACACCTGAGAAAAGCCCGGGGGAATAAGGAAACACCTGTTTGTGTTGCGGAAGAACAGGTGGGAGGCGGTGGTTTGCCAGCTCAATATCCTGCACTGGCGGTTACAAAGAACGGTGAGCAGGTGCCTCTCTTTTTTTCCCTGTGAGTTTACTAAGAAGCCTCCGCTGCTTTGCGCTACCCTGGAGATGCCTTTCCAGCACCGCATGGCTGCCCCCAGCTCCCTCCACGTATCACCTCACTGTGGTCCCCTGTGTTACCACAAGGCACTGTGGTAGCCCTCCCATGCTGAACGCGCATCGTTCTGCCTGCTAGATAGCGCAGGAAGCCTTAATTACAGCCTGAAAATAATACTTGCTTCCCCTGGGAGCTTCCCTAGTTATTCCTGTGGGATGGCAGAAGCTGAAGAAGCGAAACGGGGGACGACGCAGGCTCTCCCCGCAACCGACCCCGGGAAGAGGCGCCTCCGCGCGCCCCGGCGGGGCGGCTTCAGCACCACGGCCAGCTCCGAGCGGGCGGTGAGCCCCGGCCCAGCCCCGCGGCGCCGACCCCGACCCCAGCCCCGGCGGGGAGGAGCTCGGCCCCGGGACGCAGCCCCAGCGGCGGGGCGGTCACAGCGCCCGCTCGGTCCCCGCCCTGGGCTGGGCGAGGGCTGCTGCAGGAGCTCTCCCTCTCCGCACCCGCGGGAGCCCGGCGAGCCGTCCGCACCGCCCTGTCGGCCCCTGAGAGGAGGCTCGCACCTGCTCGGCACGCGGGGAGCGGCGCTTGCCGCCGGGGAAAACCCTCTTCCTCGGCAGGAGGGGTGCGTGGAGCGAGGGGAAGTCCTCGTCTGGGTCACGCTGCCGGAGGAGGGGGCGATCCCTTCCATCGGGGCGGGGAAAGAAGCCGAGGGCTCCGGTGGTCCCTTCCCCCCCCCCAGCCATTGCTCAAAATCGACCCCCACTCGCGCCTCCCCCCCCCCCCCCCCCCCCCCCCCCCGACGGGGCGTGTACAACGCTCTCTCTTGTCCCACATCCCTCCCTCCTTCGGCCCTGGCAGCGCCTGGGGCTTTCCGGCGGGCCACTCTCAGGGGCCACGAAGGCGCTGGTAGTCCCGGGACGACGACGGAGAAGCTGGAGCGGCCGAAGGTGGCGGGGCCCCCCGGCCACTAGCACCCTTGGTCCCCGCTGCCCCCCCTGCAACCGCAGCCGTGGGGGATGTGGCATGTCGCGGTGCTGCCGGCGTGTAGCTCATTCCTGATGCCGCTGTTTGTCGCTGAGTTTTGAAGAGATTTATTGGCTGGCTCTTGCTAAGCCATGCTTGAGTAATCCGAGCTGCTGAGCGCCGTGGTGGAGCCCGGAGGGGGGGGACGTCACTCCCTCTGGCAGCGGAGCAACATTAGTCTTCCAGCCCTCTAACCATCGCTACAGCGTCGGAAACTGCCGGGTCACGGCCATTTGCTTTGGAAAATTGGCGATGTTTGGTGCTAGAGATCGATTACTCTTGTAATCCAACCCCCCACCTCCTCCTGCTTACCCCACCCCTACCCGCCCCAGACAATAGCGTCCGACTCCTCCAGGAAAAAATAGAAAAGAAAGCAAGGAAGGAAAAGAAAAAGAAAGAAAGAAAAAAAGAAACTGGGGGATGGATCTGACTCCGATAGGAAAAGCGTGTATCTAGAAGTGGTGCTAATGGGAAGAGATTTCCGAGCTTCAGAGGACGATGATTTGTCACAAAGGGTAGCCGGCTCGGTGCTCTGGGCTGGAGCCGTGTAGGAGATCCTTGGAGAAGTCATTGTGCACAGAAAACCGAAGACCTGTACAAACATGCCTGTTCGCAGAGGTCATGTGGCACCACAAAATACATTTTTGGGTACAATCATACGAAAATTTGAAGGGCAAAGTAAGTTCTCTCTTTCTATTTTGCTACAGTAGTTTGATTCTGCTTGTGACTAAATGGACAGCAGCTCCCGACTATTTTAAGTTTGTAGCTTGGAAAGAAAACCCCAGAGGTAAAGAGGGGATCTCTGGCAGGTGTAACATTGGGCTTGATCTAAAATACAGATTACCGACTTGAATTATTGGGCTTTTCCTTTTTTTTTTAACCTCCCCCCACTCCCCCCAGTAATTCAAGGATCTTGACTGTATCCATATTGTATAGCTATAGAAGTTATATTTCTTTGCCTTCTTCTGAACCAGTGAGACGGCTATAAAAGTAGAGTGCTGCCTGTGCAATGTCTATAAAAAAAAGCTAGATTTATTATCGTTATGATTGTTACCAATTATAATTGTCTTTTCAAAATAAAGCATAACAGACTTTGATTTAGAGGAAACAGATAATATGCAGAGGAATTATTAAAGAGAAAATACTCTCTTACCTTGTTGTCATGACTGCATTTTAGTATTTTAATATAGCTGTCAAATATTTCCACTTTGTTTATGGAATCATAGAATATCTATCAGACCAGTGCAAATGCATCCTCAGAGCCTGTGAGATCTTTTCCAATGCAGCAGTTTGCTACCTGTCAAGAAGGCTGAAGCTGAAGTGTTTTTCCTGGCCAGAACTCTAGTTCACTGTTACCAATAAGAAGGAACACTTGATGCTTAACATGAATTTCATTTAGAAACAGTAGTTTTGATATATGTACATTTATTTAAATATTTAGCATAATTTTAGTATCAGTCTGGTGCAAACCGTTGCAGCTAATTCCAGTCTATATACTTCTTTATACTGATTTAATATTTATATTACTTGGAAAAAAAGAAAAAGAGCATGCTTGTAGTTCCAGTTTCTCTAAATGCTGTCAGTGTTGCTACTCAAAGTTTTCTTGCAATGAAGTGTGTATATTTTGAAGTGAATAAAGCACTATCTATTAAATAGGCAAGTGATAGTGAAAGTTCAGCATGATGAAAAGACAGTAGAAAAAGTGTGAGTGAAATCTCTTTTTCCCTCCAAGTATTTCATTGTATTCAAAGACAGAATATCTTTAAAATATTGAAAACTCCTACTGCTAACTCGGCATCACATAAAAACACTTCTATGAAGCAAGGGACCTCCTAATGTCATTAAGTAAGCAGAAATTCATGCTATTAACAATAAATGTACCAAAGCTGCACATTTATAATTACAATGAGAGCAGCGTGTTATAGTGGTAAACAGAAAGAAATGAAATAATGGTTGAAAACTTTTCAACCTTTCTGTCAGGTGAGGGTTTGGGAAAGGGTGATGTACAGAGGCACAGAACTTGAGCAGACTGTACAAAATGTTTCCAACATCACAATCTTTGGTTTTCATGCACTCGTCATGCTCCTTTTTTTTAACTAAGGAATATTTTCTTTTATAAATGTAACTTCTAAAGCAATCACAGAGGAAAAAAATACTATGATCTTTCTAGATAGTTTTGTTAAAATACTGACTACAAAGTTGCTGCCATTCACCTCAGTGAAAATCCCTGTGTAGTAGATTGAGCTGGTTGGATTTTATCTGAGGAAGCCCTTCACCTGAATAAAGCCCCCTTCCTGAGGCCCCATGTCCCCTCCAGAAGAAGCTACTAACTTTTCAAGGACTTTCCTGGAGTTATGGCTGGCAGGATGGCACTCATCATCACCTGGGTTTCAGTGAAGCTAAAGAAGACAAAATTTTGTCCTTTTTAGACAAAAGAGTTTTGCAAAAGACTTGCATAAATTGGGTTTATTTCCTTAAAAGACAACTGTCTTAATCTTTGATGTATTTAAATTGGTTGAAGTTTATTTAAAAGCTATCTACCAAACTAGCTGCATTACTTGACTGAAAATCTCTGCATTTTAGGCATCCCAGTGAAAAGAAGGGTTGTTTAGCATCCATCCATGCAATTGACACTTTATGAAATGTTGAAAGAGCACTAAAAAATGCATCACTTTTATTGCAGATAAAAAATTCATCATTGCTAATGCTAGAGTGCAGAATTGTGCTATCATCTACTGCAATGATGCGTTCTGTGAGATGACCGGGTTCTCCAGGCCAGATGTCATGCAGAAACCTTGCACCTGTGATTTTCTTCATGGGCCAGAGACCAAAAGACATCATATTGCCCAAATTGCTCAAGCACTCCTGGGGTCAGAGGAGAGGAAAGTGGAAGTCACCTATTATCACAAAGACGGTAAACCCTGGTTTTGTTTTCAAGACTTTTTGTGTGTTTGGTTACCAGTTGATTGGTAAAAGTGTGTTTGATTTGCTGCTCAGATCCTTTGTTGCAGTAGTGTTGTAAATTCCTTGAAAGTCCAGTGAAGCACACTTAGTATACCAGTAAGGGAATGTGCTCTGAAAGTAGTGGGTGTCTGAAGTACGCTGACTGTAGCACTGTGTTTGCAACTGCTGAACAGAAGTTATTCTCTCAGTTTATAGATCTCCTGAAGTAAAGAGCCCTACAATGACCAGATAAACACAAACATAGAGGGGACATACTGTGAATGTTAATTTTTATGAACTCTTTCATCTCACAGGGCATAGGAGTGGTGGATGAGTTTCACAGGGCTTAACTCTGCCCACCTCACACAGTTAGAAGCGAACCTTGATTTAAATTCAGTGTTCTGCTGGGAAAAGTACAACAAAGTTAAGTAGGAAAAATTGGCCTCTTATCAAGAAAGCATTAGCTTATAAAGAAAGGATCAAGTCTCTGAAAAGAGAGATGAGATATTGTGATGTTGGAGTACCTGCAACTGAACCACAGAAGTTGTCCTAAATAATGTCAGAGTAAAAATTTTGGAGTGGCTAAACTATGAAGAGTTTCCCTACTAATCAGTGAAGACTCAGTATGAGAAGAATGGCTAAATTTGCTACACTGATGCTTTTTCCTGTTAAGAGCCTAGGATGAATATATGACTGTACTTGCAGATTAAAGATGCATATGCATGAAAACTAATTATGAAACATAATAGTTATATGTAGAGGTTTGGGTTGGTTTTTTTGTTGTTTTTTTTCTTCTAGTTACACGGGATTATTTACAGAAACATCCATCTTTCAAACAAATCCAAGTAATGGATAAGTGTGGTATACCTTATTATGTCTCTTGCTGTGTACACTCCTGGGAGAAGGAAAAGGAAATTCATATTCAAATGCTGAGCTTAAATTACTTCTGGAGAAATGCCAGCGTGCTGTTTGCATCAATTTTAGTATCACATGCAATGGATACTCTTGCATTTTGAAGTCACGGAGTTAAACCCTCTTCTCAAAAAGTCTGTTGTTATCTTGGAGAGACTTAAATAATATTATTTTTAGCTCAGGCTGGTATAATTCAGATAGGACTCGGGCCAACCATTCTACCCACGCTACCAGTATTTAAGCATATTCTTCTTAGCACATTCTCAGTAGAGTCCTTTATTCTTAGATCTAGTTTGTTGGTCTGGAGCAGATTTTGGTCAAGATTTGCTGTTGTAGCTGTGCTTTCAACATAGGTTTCTCAGGAGACCTGACACCATGTGTGTTTTGCACGTCTAGCCTGTGTTTGTGTTAATTTGGCGTGTGTTAAAAATAATAGGAGAATGTCACTGCTAACTTTCACAGCCACCAGCCTGGAGCACTGTTCTGACATCTGGTTGTTTTAGAGTACTTCTGCCTCCCAAGACATGATGAGGGAGGGAAAGTGCTTAGCTAAAGTGCTGCTTATCTGTCAATTACCGTAAATATATATTTTCCTAAAATGCTGAATTCTGGCATTATGCAACACACCATAATCTATTTGAGGCAAACTGAAGTAAAAATATCTATAAAAACTGCCACGTCTTCCAAATAGTTTTGGATTTTGAAGTGTATTATGTACGGGAGTTGGGGATTATTCAGTGTAAACAAACATACATAAGGTTTCTCTGTAATTTCATTTCTGTGGATAGTTTCTTTAAATTACTAGACCATGTGTTTAAAGGTGAAGGGATTTCAAAAGCTACAGACAACAGTTCTAGACAAATTTGGGTTGAATCCCTCAAAATTTTACTGGTTGGAATGTGAACAGGACTTACCGTGTGCACTATATGAACTGCTAAATTTAAACAAATACAGTTGAATTATTTCAGATTGTAAATATAATTTAAAATACTAATTCACTGATTACAGGCAAAAAACAGCAAAATAGTCTGACACTCAAATGTGTAAATGTCTGACAGCTCAATTTATATATACAGGCTTTTTTGTTTCATTCCACATAATGTTTGATTTCTTTACAAAATGATTAAAAGATCTGAAGTTTTTGTGGTAACATATAACGGAAACTACCTATATGACAGATGTAATGAACATCAGTAAACATACCGTATGGTTATTGTAAATCAGTGCATAGATATACCTCACTTTTCAACTTCTTCACATTTTTTAAATTTGCAAATTTGTTTTTGCAATTTAAAAAGTATAACATACTCTCTATATTGTAACAATATACTGAATGGGGACAGCTAACAAGGACTTCCTCCAGGATTTAAAGCAAAATGAATTCAAAGAATTTGCTACAAATCTAAGAGTTTAGTGCTGGGTTAGTGGCTTATTTTGTGCTGTGTGCATTGAGTGAATATAAGAATGTTTTAAGGGGTCCATCACAGCACAATTAGAAATGGAACTTTCTTTGTGTAACCCAAATTATTCCAATGAACTACCTACTGCTTGAAAGTTTGATTCTACGTATTTCATAGCCACCCGTTGTATAATATTTAACATAATACTAAGTATACGGAGGAGGAAGACAGCTCATGAAAAGTGTGAATCGCTTGAGGTTCCACTGACTGGAGTTTCTGAATACCGTATTACACAGTCCTGAATAAATGCCCAGCCCGTTAACTCCACATCACATTAAAATTTACTCTACATAAGCCACTGATTATATTAAAAAATATTTTAATATTTCAAAATAAAACAAACATCAGTGGGGTCATATATCCCCTCACTTATAAAGCTGATTTGTCATCAGATGTCCAGCAATGCATATATCAGAAAGAGAATCACTCTACAACTGATGCTTTTTCTTTTTAATTCTAAATACCACCTCACATACTTTTAAAAAGTCACAACTTTAAAGTTCAACTTAAAAGGGTATTCTTGCAATATGTATTGCATATGTATTGGGAATTGTGATTCTGACATTCTCTACTTGGCTATAACCCACTGTTCTAGATGACAGTGTAAGATTTAGAGTTTTAAACATCTTGATGCAAGACTGAATGCTGCTGTTCACTGTTTTAATCTTTAGGCCAGATCACACGCTTAAAGGGGGACAGAAGGGTGGGAAAACTTTCGTAGCAGACGTATTTTTCAGAAAAGGGCAGGTGCTTGAATTTACACTGCCTTAAACAAAGCTGACAGCAGATAGAGTGGTCAAGGGAGGACGCAAATTTGATGTATCACGGGTTTGTAAACGTGTTACCTAGACTGGCCATGTTTCCCTTTTCACTGTGCAGTGTGGAGTGGGTGCAGAGGAGAAGGAAAGAATACTTGCGGTAGCTTTGTCTAATTGTTTAGATGGCATAGAGGTGGCATGCCAGCATTACTTGCACACTCAGCAGGCGCTGTCCTAAGCACTTGGGTGCCCTATCTTCACAGAAGTTTTTTAACATATGCAGCTAAAAGCCTTACTAGCTCATCTTGCAGAATTTGTATCAGAGTAAGATTGTTACAATAGCCTACATTTGGTTTTAATTTCTCCTCACTCGGGTATTTTCACAATCCAGGCAAAGTTCTAGTCTTCTGTCCTGTTAAGAGTAGTGCCAAAGGAGGTGATTACATAGTTATCAAAAGAATTAATTGCTACTGAGAAAATTGGGAACAGATGGATGCCAAAACTAAGGGTCCAAATTTATAAGTGCTCAACATGTAAGAAGCTCCACAAAAGTCACTGGATGTATTCATGGGATTAAAGACTCAGTAAATTTCTTTTTTAATGTAACTATCCCTTTTAAACAAGTACAATAGATAAATACAGACAAATCGCAAGAACTATTATTTTGAAACAGATTTTTTTTTAAAGTCTTGCCCATTAGGTGTTAACGTCTGTTTAATTCAAAAAAATTATACTCTGATATAAAAGTAGCAGTATAGTGTATTCCTCAGTATCTCACAACTTCATTTTCACAAATCATATAGCAACATGATCTGTACTGTAGTTGAAGGTAATATACTCCTGAATTCTTATTTTAATAAAGTTATTTGTGGGGAAAGTGACAGCTCTTCCTTTGAGGATTCCATTTTGCAGTTTAAGTCATGGCATAAATCATACTTGACAGATGTAAAATATTGCTTGAAGTGGTAAAGCTGTAAAGCTTTTGACGTGAAAAGTATAATTGGGGATTCAGAATGAATATATGATAATCAGACAGGATTGTAGCATGCTAAATACTTCTTACTCTACGCTTTGTGGACAACAGTGGTATGTCTGAGCTTACAGAGTTTACCTGTTAAAGGAGCTCATTTAAATTTACACTATACACATCAGATACGGGATAAGAAGCACTTCAGAAGAGGATAGGTTTAAGCAAAGATAAGATCAAGCAATTATCTGAAGAGTGTTTACAAACCTCACAAATTACTTGCCACTTAACCAGTTTGAGAAATTAAATTTGCTACAACTGAGTGCAAATTAAACATATTTGTATTTTCAGAACACATTAAGATTCCAAAGTAATATTTTTAAGGCCTTTCAAATTCTTCTTTTAGGATAAGAAAAAAAAAAACAACACAACAAAACGTGTTTTGTGTTCTATAAATGCTGTGAACCTACCAATCATTAAAAATGCAACTTAAAAGAAAGATCCTTGCATGTATGTCAAGTCCCCTAGATTACCTCTAACATGAAGGTCAGCAAGGGCAGTCTTGACTGCAGATTCAGTGCTTGAACCACAGCTGATGAGAAGGCTTATTGAATCAAGTAACTGTCGAATACCCTGCTGCTGTAGTTCTTGTTTAAGAAATACTGTTTGTATTTTGATAAAGAAACTGTTACCCCCAACAGAAAGCTGCCCAATACCCCTGTCTTAATGCAAGTTTTTCTATACATCCTTAAAAAGCCCAGTCAAACATACAACCTTGGATCAAATCCAGAATGTTACTGAAGGTGTTGAACTAGTAGAAGTGGATGACCTTTTCTGATGTCTGTAATGTAATATTTCTACTTTAGGTTTTAATACTTGTCCCAAGAGACAAGTATGTCCCTTGTCCTGTTCAATATTGGTTTTGCAACAGGGAACACCATCAGCAGAAAGCAAGTACCTCAATGATCAGAGTATCTCTTTTACCTATCCCTTTTCATTATGTGCCTGCTGAGAACTGTGGGTCACTTTTTCACATTTCACATGGGATACCTAAGGATTATGATAAAGCAGCTCTCAGATACATGAAGGAAGTTTATTTGTGGGCCAGTTTCAACCTTATTTTTCAATTCCTTGGTGTTTACAATACATCTTTTTTTTCTTTTCAGATTAGGATGAATTTATTTCCAGTAAGAAGGGGGATTTTATAGAAAGAATTTTTTTCCCATTCATGTATTCCTGCTAATGAGAGATAGTGTTTGAATAAAAAAAGAACAATTAAATTGCCTTTCAATTATTATTGTCAGTGTTTAGGGTCATAAAGGTACGATTAGATATATTTAATTTTCTCAAATAATGAAGAATACAACTGCTATTATTATAATTACTGCATCTTTAACAGAAAAAGATATCTTGGGTTAGAAAAATACCTTTTGACAGTTTTAAGTCCCTCCATGGCACAAATAAAAAACCTGCAGGCTAGTGGATCAGGAGTCTTTCGTTTCACTAGCGTCCAGAGGGAACTCTTCTGCCACTGGACTTCGGCAGTACAGTTTTACAGCCAGATTCAGAAAGTCACCGGGTCAATTTACACTAATGAAGGGACCCAAATTTCCCTTTCTTGAGCTGCAAAAAATCAGTCATTGCTGACTTTCAAAAAGAGAGTCCCACAGTGGTAAGAAAGGTGTCACATTGCAGAGTGAATTGGCACTAGAAGGTTACAATGTGATATACATACTCAGTTTTTCTAAGTTGTTTAGAATGATAATATCCTATGGAGGAGAGTTTAATCTTTTAAGTAGACTTTGCCTAACAAAGTTTTTTATCTGCTTTGAATATACTCCTTTCAGTCTTAGTGAACGCTATTTTGGGTTTGGGTTATAAGACAAAAAAACAGGAGCTGTCAGTCTTATTTTTTTGTGTGTGGTTTCACATGATTTGATTGTGTCCTCTTTCCATCTTCAGTGTACATCCTTTCTAATGTTACCTTCTGCTGTGAGAGTTATTTCATACCTCTAATTTGCATTATCAATTGGTTCTTTCTTTTCTCCACCCAGTTGGCCCATATATCAGAGACGCAGAGAGCAAATCAGACATCATGCCTTGCAATAGAATGTGGGAAGAGCAATTGCTTGTCTAGTAGCAGCCTTACATATATTTGGTATTATACAAAACTTCAGAACATGGCACTTTGACTAGTACCAATGTTGACACTGGTACTGTTCTCTCTGGTTTCAAGCATTGGAAAAAGAACAGTGGTGTGGATTAGATTTTATCTTAGTGTTTTCAAGGCCAGTTTTTAAGAGCTTCCTACATATTTGACTTAGTGTATGACTCCGTCTATGTTCTAAATAGACATATTCTTTCCAGGTTCTCAGCTAAGTATGGAAAAATACTCTGAATCAAGCAGTATAGGATTCAAAGTAGCAAGACCAAGCTGACTATGGAAATTGCTAACTGACTGGAAACTGCATATCTCAAAAGCAATCAGAACTGTAGCCGTGAAGCTAGATCTAGGCAGAGCCAGATGCATGACAATGACAGTGGGGTACTGTGGCTCTATAGTTACAGCTGGTTTCACACAGCCTGCAACTCTGAAAGTTCACACCTCTGAGGTGAGAAGTATTGGTGTTGCAATTTTGTATAGCTTGAACTTTTTTACTCTAGTATACTGGTTTTGTTTTAAAGGAAATAGACATATTTGAATTATTTCTTAGAAATTAAAATTTAATTTGGAAAGCAGAATTACAGCCATAACTAATCAAAAAATGCCTTTTGACCTCCAGCATTTCCATAGATACCCCATTTTAAGCTCCCTCGCTGACTTTCTGGTACAATATAGCCTTTTTGTTTCTATTTTTCTTAATTCTTTAATTCTGTAATCACATTGAAATCTCATCAGTAGAGCTTACCACAAAGGATACCAAAATTCAATCTGGAAAAAAAAATCAAACCATATCTTTATATTGAGGTCCTGTTGTCTGTTTCATTAACCAGACTCTAGTTACAGATCTCATTATACCTGGTTTTGACCATGCCCTCGATTACAGCACTGAAGTGTTAGCCAACAAAGGATATATTCCAGCTTCATTGTTCGCAGAGAGCCATCATATCATCAAAACCTAAAGCTGGTGTTTAAATGTCAACATTATTAACTTTCTCATTGCAGCTAGTTGAGTGGGAAAGACCATAAGAAAGCTTAGGTCAGAAATCACACCTGCCTTCAGTACTTCCCTGCTGCTGATGTTTCTTGCTTTCCTGCCCTTGTTTCTCTACAGTACGACACTCAATAAAAATCCTTTCTTTTATATTTTGCCATGACCTCATTTAAATCCCTGATTTGTCACATGAGACTGCAGTGGAAAACAGAAAGTCCTGCCTAAATGGTCAGTTCAGAGAAACAAGAAGAATTTACTTCAAATACCAGGAAATTGGGATTTATAACGATACCCAAATACACTGATCCTTGACAGTATCAACTTATGAAAAGTTGGCCTCTTTAGAGCAAATATATGGGACTCTATAGTAACTGTGCAACCATACTTTTCACAGAACTAAACTGCAAAGTTTAATTTTTGCAAGACTAAAAAGCCTGATCTTGGTAGTAGAGCACAGTTGGTAGAGACATTCCACTGCTAACTAGCAGTAACTGGATCTGAGCTGCTGCATACAAAGACAACAAGTTAGGAAAGAAAAATCCGAAACAGACAAAACATTCCTCCGTTTTAATCCACAGGGCAGAGAGGCAGAGATGACTTCAGAACAAGGATAGATATATACAGGGATTTTTTTTATCTTATACCTAGGCTCCTTGAGAAGCAGTTAATCATCATTTAAATACATTTCATCACTAACACTCATGTTCTAAAGCACTTATTCCCAGCTGTTCTCAGACTTTGGAGTCTGTGCCCTTTTAAGAGTATTTCTTAGAGCGTTCTCTGCTGATTGTCATTCAAATCAATGCAAGTGTATCTCTGAAAATAGCTTGCAAATTTCCTCCTTTCAAAACTCATTTGTGCCAATCTGCTTTACTCCTTCCTCTCTGGAAAAAATGCCAGCTAATCTCATTAGTATTTTGCATGTTTGTGGCTGTTGTACAAGAAAGCATTTCTTTTTATATTTTCAAAAGAATATGAAATTTACTAGTCCATAAATCCTTTTGTCATGGTATTCACGGTAAAAACTGTCGCTTGAGAAACGGCTTTCAACTCACAAATGGGAAACAAAGAAAGAAAAAAAAAACACATAGTCCCTGTCATTTTAAATAGTGATAAAAGAAAGGAAAATATGTTTCTTTTTTTTTTTTCTGTGCCCAGCATTTATTTTGCATAATAGAATATACCAGGAATTAATTTAACACCAAAGTCCATCCAACAGAAAAGACACCACTTCCCCAAAAGACTATTTCTGGAGTCACAGACAACATACCTTGTTATATGAGAGAATAACAGCCTTGAAGTACAAAACCAGGTATCTATAGCCTTCTCTGTAAATTAATGGAGCTGCTCATGAACTGCTGTGAAAGACAGTCTATGTCAGTCTTGAGCCAGTGTCTGCTGGTCCACAGTACAGAGCATCCTTAATGCTTCAGTAAGTTACACTGATTGTTTATGGCAACAAGAATGAGTTGGCAAAGAACTGGCTTTAGTGTTTTACACACAGAGTTCCAAAGAAAAGTTCTGTAAAGGGATAAAGCAGAGTTTGAGTACTGTTTGTGGGTCAACACCACACTGTATTAAGATGCTGTTTCTCTTTACCCTAAAACTTGAAAATTGATTTTCTTGTGTCAGGAGTAGAACTGGGGTCTAAGGAGCTGTTCCTGAATGCTTAAAGAGTTAATTAAAAACTACTAACTGCTACTGCAGCTGCAAGCAGAATTAGTGTCTGATATCTGTAATGTTGGTAGATCACTAGGAAGGGTGGCACTAGGTACGAGTGGCATCCCCTTTCTCTGGTTACTGTTTATTTAAAGCAGGAAAAGAGGAAGGAATACATGATCCGCAGACAACTCTTCTTCTAGCCGACAGGTATACAATTCTATTTTATAAAAGCCACTACATAAACCAAGAATATTATAGCCAAGGGACCTTTTCAACAGACCATGCAAGTCTTTAAATCCATTTCTGGTTGTCATTTAACCTCATTCATAAAAAAACAGATCCTGCAGAAGCAGAATTGCCAATAGCATGACTGTCTCTGAAGAACTCAACCCAGGCAAAATATATTTATTAGCCAGATAAATACATTCTGTGTATGTGCTTGTATTTCAAACATGATTTCTCTCACATTTCAGTGTGCAAGAGCATTTGTTTCTGCTTCATGGGAACTCAGTGAATTGTTTTCCTTTTAAGTAATATTTCAGTCTTTATCCCTTTTGTTTTCACCTTGGGATCATTTTCCTGTAAATAAAAAAGTGGTGAATAAAGCACTTTATTTCCACTTTCTGAGGAACTGAAAAAAAAATACATCAACTAGTTTTTGAAATGATGGAGAAAGAATTCTGTATGTTTAACCTTGATTGTTAGCTGGAAAGTAAATTATCCAAACTTCTTTTTGCCTTTTAGAGGCCACAGGCACTAAAATATCAGACATAACTGAAATACCATAGTTATGAAGATCACACTGAGGTTCAGTTGCTCCAAGGGAAATTACTGACTTGAACTTTTACATGTAAAAACAAATTTAGATTAGATTTTCAATTATATATATTGTGTCATACATACATACATATATATATATATTGTTAAAGGGCATTTCTCCTTCTCAAGAGGTTTAACAAGCACTTTGAAGAACTGCCAAAGTTACCTCCTACCCAATCGTAGAATACAAACTGATACTCTATAGTTTGCAAGTTTTACTAATAAAGCATTATTCTTATTAAATACATTCAATCACACAAGTCTGAACTGCGCAGCAATTTAAAGTGTCTCCTAATGAGCTGATTGACTAATGCAGTCTCTTTGACAGGTTATTCTCGAAAAGCTCACTGTTCCAAACCATCATTCTCTAGTGTAGTTTTTCACTATCCTTCTCTCTTTTTTTAAGACAGTACACCAAGGTTGTATCTTAACATTTCCCAGTATAGACAAGAGCATTGTGTGTAATAAATAAATGTCACAAAAAAAACAACCCCAAATATGATCAAGTCCAAGAAATGGATACAGACTGAGAATACAAAATTACATTCAACAGGGAATAGGTCTGTAAAACAATCTTTAACAAAAATTGCACTGAATGGGAATTACTCTTAAATGACTGTCTCAGACCTGGGATGATGCAGTTGTGTACATGTCTCTGGTAATAAAGGTTAACTTCTAGAGAAATTACACATTCTGATAGAGAGGATATATAATGTAATGGTCATGAAGTGCTGGAATGAGTTAGAGACAGCTTGTGTAATTCTGAACAGCAGAAGGGCCCAAACTGATTCCTCCTCTTGCCACAGGGTTAAAGAAAGCATAGGTGGAATCCAGTCCTGTTCATCTTTTTCCCATATAAGCCCTGTATCAACTTAAGTCCTTAGATTTTCCAAATTTGATACAGAAAATAGAACTGCCAAATAAACAACAAAGAAATAACATACTTTAAAGGAAAGTAAAATTATATGTTATCTGAGTATTATTTCTCTTCTAACTGGTGCTGAATGTCTCATATAACTAACAAGGCTTATTTCCTTCCCAAACCAAAAAAAACTTCCACTCTCCAAACATTCAAATAACTGACATTTCATCAGAGTCTAGCTTAATTCAGCTTTTTAGGTGTGTGTCCTGGAGTCTTATCCTCCATGATCCTGAATACTTGTGAGAGTTACATAAACTTACCAATGGGAAAATGGACATTACTGCAGGATATAGTACATGTGTTCAGACTGAACTAGCTCATTTCTAAACTTGATATATTAACCACGGTTATTCTCATAATGTAGTTTAGATCGTAATTTTTTTTCCCCTCTTGGATTTCACCCTTTGTTTGTATCTTGTTTTTTTAGAAACTGGCACAATCTGTATAACAAGTAATGCTTTGTTTCACATGGGAACCTTTAAATAGCAATCACTCAGCCGTGTTTGCTTGTAGAAAGTATTCTGTTAGGATGGCATGTATTCTAACTAATATATAACATTTTACCATTCCAGTAAAGCAAAGAAGTCCTTTTGTTAGACTGGTCTTTTATAGCCATCACCAAGAATAATTTAGGTCGGGAGGAGGCTTAGGAGGTCATCCAATCCAGCTTCCTGCTGAAAGCAGGAGCAACACAGAATTCAGACTAGGTTGCTTAGGGCTTAGTCCAGTTGGGTGCCAGGATGGAGATAACACAGCCTCCCTGGGCAACATGTTTCAGTGCTCAGTTACTCTCATTTTGAAACTGGTTTGTCCTTATACCATGTCAGGACCTTCTCCATTTTAATTGAAAGCATTGCCTATTATTTTCTTGTTATGGCAGTAGACAGTCTGCCTCCATCTCCCACTAATTTCCTCATAGCTACTGAAAGGCTGTTATTACATCCTTGAAAGCTATCCCGCCTGGCCAAGGCCAGTTTCTTCAACCTCTCCTCACAGGTTGCTCTAAGCCCATATCCATCTTGTATATAGGCTCACTCAAGTTTATCAACAGCTATTTTGTTGTAGTAAGGGTACAAAGCTGGTTACACTGTTCCAGGTGTGACATAATGAACAGTGAGGAAATGAGAAGTGTCACTTTCCTTAATCTACTGGCTACACTTGTGATGATATAACCCAGCGTGCTTTATCCTGGATGCAGTTGGAGTCAAATTTCTTAAGAGATCACTGACTCAATCCTCTTCCACTACTTTGAACCCTGTCTCAAGATTCAAAGGTCTCCCAGACTGAGGCAGGGAATCTATAGAGTACCTCAGCTTTATTTGCAACAGTTGGCACTAACTCACCCTCCCCACTCAGACACAGGCTCACATTATGCTTGTTTATTCTTTTACTGCTCACATCACTAGCAACAGCTATCTGTTGCCCTTGATATCCCCAGAGTTTCAAGTCTAGCTCAGCTTTTCCTTTCCAAAGACCATCCCAGCATGCCTGGGCAGTGTTTCTGTATTTCTCCACTGCAGTCTGCCCTTGCTAGCACCACCTTTATATATCTTACATGTCTTTTTCTTACTGGAGCTCAGTCATAAGCTCTCTGCTGAGGCAGCTGGTCTTCTGATACATCGACATGTTCTTTGAGTATCTGGATGAACTGCTGTTGTGCTTGAGGGAGGGTGTTTGAGCTATACCCTCTGGGAAGTCTGAAGACATTAGCTGCAATTTTTTTTTTTCTTTTTCTTTTTTTTTTCCTTAATTCAGTAGCACATATGTAGGTGTTTTATACATCTTTTATTATACTAATTGGCGTTCCGTAATGCTTTTACAGATTCGTCTTACTTCAATGTTCTGTATTAAGTCAAGTCTACTGCATGAAATTTTACATAATTTAGATACACTTTCACATGCATTAGGAAATCCTGTTTACATTGTACATTAAAAATGGTTGAAGTTGTAACCTAGATATTGTTTGCCAGAAGATCTTTTCCAAATGTCATTTCTGATGTGCTACATGGTATAAATTCCAAGTTGCTACTCATTTTATTATGAGAAACGACATGCTCAGTGGTTTCCTATATATCAGGTCAATCTGGCTGACCTGTTAGGCATCTGCCGGCTGTGCTTTGGCAGATTTTTTATATAAACATGTTTGAGTTAAAAAGAAAATAGACATTTTATTGCTTATTTTGCTGTGGATTACAGACATCCAAACAGCTTAATGCTAAAGATAATTGTAATGGAGGAGGCCTTGTAAGTTTTAGAGGCAATTAATCAATTACCTTATACTGGGAGGTAAATGCAACTGCCCCTGGCAAATAGCTGGGCACCCCAGGCATGTGTTATTCAGCACTTCATTCCCATCATTAAAGATGCACAGCAAACAGATCTAGGAGAGGAATATTTCTCACAGCATGTGGGATTCTTGTAGTGACTTCCAGAGGTGAGGTAACCTCATTGAAACACTCATCTCAGAAGAAAAAGATTTTTGCTAACATTTCCTTATATAGCTCATGGCAGAAGACAGCACTTCCTTCTCCATTTTTCTTCTGCCACCTTTTATTTCGTATTTTCTTCAAGAAATGATAGATACAGTGATTTGTCCTATGCTCTGTCTTCCAAGTTAGTGACGGGGAGATAGAAATCTGCTGATTTCTTCAAGAGTTAATACTGCCCTTTTCCTTTAAGCCAGTGCCAACTACTATTCCTCTAGCCTGTCAAATAATACAGTATCAGAGTGTGGTAACCACCTCCCCACAGGAGCTCAGCACATCTGGCTGCCAGCATTGTTGGCACATGACACCCTGCTGGAGCTTGCCCGCAACACACGGTACATAACGTGTCAGCAGCAAAGCATCAGGAATCCTGCAGCTTTTGTGGTACTGCAGTGATGTTAGATCCATGGTTTTAAGCAGAGCCCCTTCAAATACCCATGATTTAGGGATGTACTTTCATCTGAGGATACTAAAAAAGATAACTGAGACATTATCTCATTGGTTTAAGTCACCCCAGATGGGTGGCCTTACATCCTAATCAGATCTGTAACCCATTCCATGTTTTCTTTCAGTTCTTTATACATAGATAAGGATTGTTAAACAAACACAATGTGACGAAGCATATTTAATGAATATTATTAATGACGAGTTCAGCTGCTGTTGGAAGGTGTTGATAAGCTTCATTAAATATACTTCCACCGACTAGAACAGAACTGATGATAATTTTATTACTAAAATCATTTTTCTCCCTACTGAATGCATATTTGACACTTGCAAATCTGCTTGTTTCATGATGGATATAATTTTTAATCATCCTAATGTAATCTTAAAAACTTCATCAATAAAACCTGCACTACTGACTTTCCTAAGGAAACTGTCTTTTACTCTCTTCCGATGTGACAGATAAAAGCATCTTGGGGGTGTACAGCAGCAATTCCTGGCATACACTACCAGTGCCTATTGCACCTACAATCAGTTAATTTGATGATGCAGAAGAGAACATGTCAAGCACATGCATTACAACCCAGTATTATGTAAGGATTTCTGATTCGTTTGGGTTTTTTTAATTTGTGTTTTTTATTTCAACTCAGCCGCAGAGCCATTTCTACTTCTGTACTAGTTGATAGGAGGTTCACACATTGACAGTATACTTGAAGTCATTTCTGCATGTAACATATATAGTGTAGTATTCAGGGTAGCTACTTGTATGTGCTTCATTTCTGCATAGGGTTAATTCAATGTGCATAGCACTGTGACATACATCTTATTTTTAATTTACAGGAATGAGAATATACAAATAATTTCTCATTCTCAGACTGGACCAAATTGCCATTAGTAGCCAATTGCCAATTAATAGCCAGTTGCAAATGTTGACCTTTTTTTGTCAGTGAGAAAGTTAAAGATAATTGGTCCTACAAAGATTAGGTAAAATCAGAGTGTGACGAAGAGCCAAAAGGAAGTCTTGTTTCTGATACTGTGCCTTGCAGAGGAATACAGTTATCTTTACAAACAGGTATTACAAAACAACTTACCCTTGTGACTAACGTAACTTCAGAAATGCTGTTTACTTCCCATGTATTTGTGGACTTTATCTAAAACAAAAGAAATGCAAACCCAACCTCTCAAACCAAATCAGTTTAATTTCTAAGAAGGCTTTTGAATAACTGAAAAGCTTATGGTTTTTATTTGAATTTGAAAATATCTGATAGTTACATGTTTGATATTTAGGTATTTAATAAAAGCTTTACAGGTAAATGCTTTATTGACACCTTGTTGAACAAATCACCTACTGATCAGTGAGTCATTCCTTTTTAGACACACAATATACTGTGTACATTTTGCAAGCAGTTATGAAACCAAAATAACTTAGAGATATTTTAAACCTGAAGTAATTTCATACTAACTACAGGTCTAACCTGTAGGGTTATGGCATTTTTATAATTCTTTTATATTTTTATAGTCTTCTTAAAATTACCATTTTCTCCCTGGAGCCCAAGATAACCAAAGTGAATATAATAGGAAATTTTCGAGATCAGGGCAGTGAGTTCAACCATGAAACTGCCCAGGTGTGTTGGCTGGAATAAATAAGTGTATTATTTTAAAGTGAAAATGCTAAATATAAACCTTTTTTTGAGTACAGGATTGACAATTTCATTAACCCTACCCAAACAGCCTTTCTGAAGTGCAGCAAAAAGGGTAATAAGCAAAACATCTGGCTAAAGGCTACTGTGCATCATCCCAAACTGCTCTTCCCAAAGCCTGCAATGGTAAATTCAGCTATTCTTTCAATATTTTACTCAGTATAGAGGCCTTTATGCATACCTGTGTTGGAGGTTGACAGCGTCTGACATTTTATGGGAATAAAATACCAGAACTGTGATGCCGAACTCAGATCAGGATCAAAGTTAACCTGCTGCCCCTGAGATATTATCTGCAAAGGAAGCTTTCTAAAAGGGATTAAAGAATTATAAAGAAAGTTTTTTATTACCTGCCATAAACATATCATCTATATATTCTAGAAGAAAAACATTACTAAGGAAAAATTAACAGAATAAAGGGGTTTTGAGTCCATCCTCTTCTGATGTGCTATGAATACTGAGCAAACTGACAGTGCTGTTATGCAACAGCAGTGCATGAAGGAAAAAGTAGGATTGAATCAAGTTGAAATCCATTTTAGTTGTTCAAAGCATATCAGTCAAATTAATTATACTGTGAGAAATTTTAGGGTCTCAGGGCTGCAGTCTTAGATTTATTGAGAAGTTTATGTGTTTAAGCAAGTGGGAGAAAAGCATGCAAAAAACTGCTGGAGAAGTTCCTACGTAGCTCCATGCATAAAGCTCATTTCACCTTTCATATTATTGCAGCTTTCAGTGGGGAGAGGAAGGGGAATGGGGATTCTCAAGCATACATAGAATTACTTTTTTTCTTCTGTTGAAATTCTTTCAACTTAACACAAGTAAAGCAGCTGGTATGGTCATATGCTGAACATGAATCAGCTGAGCACACCTGGCAAGCAGCTGTAGTTTGTTGGTTAACAGGAATCATACTGTCCTTCTTTACAAAGGTGCCCACAGTTTTAACCCTGTAATTCTTTTCAAATTATGAGGTATGTTCAACCTTTCCTTCAGTCAAGGCATTACAATGCATGGCCAGATTTTCAAGAAAAGCTTACTGAATTAGAATACTCAGCTCTTTGGTTCTGTGAGTATTTTGATTTTGGTTGTTTATGAGGTTTGAAAATGGCCTGCATTGTGTGCCTAAACGAGAGCTGATCTTTCCTGAAAATCTAGCCTGAGTTGCAAACTTAGGGAAGTTGTAAATATGATTTCATGAATAGTTCGCTGTTGGTTTTCTCTATTATATGATACAGGAACAATCTTGTGTGATTTTAAAACTCAGTAATAAAATGCTGCATCCAGTATAAAATACTGCAGTGATAAAATACTGCATCTACAAAGTACAATGTAGTATTAATGTCTTTTTCATTGCTGCCGCTTATTTGAGCATTTTTTTTCATGTTATCTCTAAAATAAATATCATAGGTATGGTAGAACACAGAAGGGACAAATTACAAATTCGGTACTAATCTACAAATTATTTCTTCTGAGCAACTGGCACTCTCCAGCACTGAACACTTACTGGTTTTGGTACCAATGTTGATTTTTAGCTTTAATACAGTTTATGGGAAATATAGTTAATAGTGTTAGATATATTTACTATGGTGGTTTTAATTACTCGTGTAATTATAATTAAATTGGATGCCTAACACTGTTTATCAAACAAGTATACAGTCAGTATTACCATATGAAATTGGCTTGGCTCTGTATTAATTTAAAGTGCAAAAGTCAAACGGAGATCTTTATGTAGCTTATAAATTGGAGCCCCATTCAGACTTAGAAGAGTAAGGATCCTCTGGAGAAGCTGTATATTACAGACCATTCCAAAAGGAAAGAAAGCAAATATAAGCAGTGTAAGAAGTGTATAAGCACCATAAGAAAGCATGTGCATAAATGACTGTATGAGATTGCATGAAATATTTTAGTCCTTGGCAGAACTGTGGGATAGCAACAACAAAAATACTTCCTTTCAGGCTCCACCCTACTAACTTTTCATGTCATGTTTCAACTGAGTCATTTCTGCAAATGCTGGATTTCTCTGTACCCAGATTTAAAATAGCTGAATTCAGAAACAGGAAGACTGGCATGGACATTTTTACTCTACGATGAGAAATTTAAATCTGATGTCTACTGGGAATTCAGATAACTAACATCTTCAAAATTAAACTTTCTGGATTAGCTTGGACTTGTGCCAGTAAACAGCATGTTCATTATAATGATTATTGCAAACATACAGGGTTTATAACCTACTTACAAAGCAGGCAGAAAGCTACAAAAGGGCCACACAAGCAAATCATGTATCCACCAGGTGGGAAGCGAGCATGAACAGTAAAATTATCACATTGATTCCACGGGAATTGTTGCAAATGCTGTAATTCAGGTTGGGGCTGTTTTAGTCTTTTATCTAGGCTTACAAGAAGAGTAGGAAGGTGAGCTAACACCCCTTTCGCTCTACAGTAACTGAAACAGAGCAGAGGACTGAAAGTCAAGGCTCCCTCTTGGAAGTGTTTTAAACTGTTTCTCTTGAACTTTGATAAAAGCACAGCTATTTATAGGACAGGAAAATGTCAGGTTAATGATTTTTTTCTGTGGCAAAGTAAAGATATAAGATGTAAAGCAGTATGGCAAGAAGATGCTGTATATAGATTATTTGAATGCTAGGTTTTCTTAATGTGTTTCTGCTTCATTATATTTAATCTGTTTCCTAAAGTAATCAATTGAGAAAAAAAAAGTGATTAAAATAACTGGAGAGAAAGTATCCAGGACTTCCTGATGCTGCCTAAGTAGATATTTCTGAAGATCTGACGTACAGTGCAGAGATACGGTAATTTGGGCAAAGGCTCTTATTTACTCAGTTTCTTAACTACATTACACTATATTGACAGGTCTGTACAGTTTTTGTTGAATGCTCAGGTGTCTCTTTCTGCATGAAAAGATCACATAACAATAACAAAGACTTCTGTGGGAAGACAGGAAGCTGTTCAGAAACATCTCTGAGGACAAGCATCTTCTCCAAGTCATGAGAAGCAATCACCAAACAAGGTCCCAGATTTTAAGGACCAAGAATGAAAGGCAGGGGAATAAGTAATGCCTGAAAATTCAGATTAATTCAGAGGACAGTTCTTCATCTTCTTTCCTGCTTTTTCTTCATCATGAGCAGGACACCATTCATCATCTTTGGTGCGGGACAGGGACTTTCAGGAAAGGCTAAAAGCAAGGTGTGCTGGGGAGCATACTAACAGCTGGTTTGGGAATCAGCTGTAAATTTCACAGCTGGTTTTTGGGAACCAGCCTGAACTACTTTGAATGGTGCCTCTGGCTGTGCAGCTGTGTCCACAGGACACAGGTGCTAATACAACCCAGATCCCCAGCACAGATTCATGCATGCAGATATGAATGTGAAGGACAATATCTGAATTAACATGGTTGTCAGTAAACTTAACTCCTAAGAGCTAACCTTACTATTTAGAAAATTAGAGTTCCAGTGTGCGGCAATGGAAAGAGAAACTTGCAGCAGCGTGAGCCCAAGAAAACTCAGAGATTTCAAGAGTCTCAAACTGAGTGTTAAGCCTCAGGTCTTGAAGACACTCACAGCCTGCTCTTAGGAGAAGAAGCAATCTTGCTTCACTACTTCTGTCAGCACAACCTGAGAATAAGTCCGTGGAAAAACTCCAAAAGAGTTTCTTACGCTTCTCACCAAACCCATCAGGGCTATTTTGTTAGGAAAGGTCTTTCACTGAAAGACGACTTTATTTCTTCATATTAAAAACAAACTATATTTTCCTATCATTCCTCTGATGCATCCAAATAATAAAATTGTCCATTTGATGTAAATTGAAAAGCATTGCTTCCTTTGGATTGCTCCCAAGTGCAAAGTAGCTACTCCTAAGAGCACCAACATAAGCAAATTATTTCCAGATACTTGTTAAAATGAAGTTTTGACTGTTGCCATTTAGAGGACTCATCTCTGCCTGTTTGTTAACAGTACAGCTTCACTAGCCATATTTTATTTACAAACTTCCTTCAAATACAGGTATTACCTAATTGAGGTGCATAATTCCATAGTGTACCTAAGGCAGGTTCTGCAAAGAGAACTATAGGGATGCACATGTCCTGCAGTGGGAATGCAGTAAAATCAGCAGGACTTCACCTGCCTAGGTATAAATTGAAGACCCACTCCCACTGAGCTGCTACAAAAGCACTGAAAGCAAAATATGGCCCTCAGTGAAAATACTTCTGAAGACAGCAAAAAGGCCTGAAAAAAAAAAAAAAACAGGAGCCAAAATGAAGGCTTGGAAAAGAGTAAGCATTATTTCTGTACACAGAGAAGGCAGCTGTATCTACCAAGCCAAAATGTTTGGCTTCAAACTGCCAAAACAAGAATTGAGTATGACTAAAATATTAAAAAATTAGAATGAAAGTGACCTAGGATAAGTTTTTACTTAAAAATGTTTGATCTAGGGGAAAAAAAAACAACAGTGAAACAATGGAAAAATTGTTTGTGTGTGTATATATATATATATAAATAAAATACTACTTGAATTGTATTAATTCTTATGGAAAAAATGACTAGTCACATTGTAAAATTCTCATTAATGTCACTAATTAATAAGGCTTTATGAAATGTGCAAAGAGAAGCATAAATATACTTAACTCAAATACCAATCCGAAACATCCTGTAATCACGAAAAATATGGGCGTAGAGTTTCTTTAAGAAAACCCTCTTAAAAATTCTCAAGGTTCAAAGTTATGATAGTTTTGAAACCTGAAATGTTGTTAAAAATGAGTTCACCCATAGAGCTGCATTACATTCTTACAATGCTCACTCTGAACCAGTCGGAGCATTTTTTAGTGCCAAACAGGTAAAAAAAGCTTTCGACCTTCTGATATGCCGAACCTCTGAAATTCTCTGCAGTTCGGTAATTATAACAGCTCATATAAAATTAAAGGAGAGACAAAATTTGCAATTTCTGCCTTTATTTTATTATGCCTGATATATTCATATGATTTTTAATACATCTTATGAGGAATATTAGAAATACTTGTAAGATAAAAATAGGTCTATGATGTACTTACTATGTGCTCCCATACTATCCTTTGTATTAAATAAAAATCAAGAAAAAAAACCTACAGTGCTTTCATTTAATACATTTATTTATAAAACAGATGGCCAACTAAAAATCGAAGATTTGCCCATCATTATTTTATGGTTTAATTCTAAAATTTTTATAGTTATTTTTAAGAAATTTTAGAAAACATAAATGGCTGTCTGGCTTCCCCGGAGACACCGTTCTGGTTTTATAACTGCTCAGGGTCTAGGCTGCATTTTTTAATTTCTGTTTATCTAAGTGAAGATCCTGATACTTGCAATTTCTAAAGGCATTGTTCGTGCTGCAAACAGGAGACCAATTTCTGACTTCTTCTAGTTTCCTCTGCTCTGTTTATCACTCCAGCCTTTTATTCTTGTTATTTGTTTAGTTGTGTTTGATTTTAATCCTGGCCTGAAACACCAGCATTTTTCTAACTGCAGAGCCACATAGGCTAAAGCAGGACAAATGCTGGACATTTGATAGTTTCATGGAAAACTGGATCACAATTCCCATTGTAAAAGTACTTTTTTATTCCTTTAAGCACTGTTCTTCTGTCACTGCCCCTCAACTGTATGCTCCCAGGCATATATAAATTAGTCTATCACGGAAGGAGAAGCCCAGGACAAATCTCTGACTTTATATTTAATACTGAAGATATCAACTGGTCCTTGCACAGCTTTTGAGTATGAGCTGCGAGACCAACCATTAAGTCATGATCAGCTGTGGTATTCTTTTCAAGGTTATATACAGAAACCGAAGACTGAACACAGATTCTGATGGAGAAGCTTTTCATCAGAACTTAAAAGAACAGTCTTTTTTTAAAAAACAAAACAAAAAACAACAACAAAACCCCAATGTTTGCATTACAAAATTAGAAAATTTCAGATGCAATTTTTCACTAACAACTGAAAAGAGGTAAATTGTAGTTCCAAACACGGTTTCCTTAGAACCTGAAGTACTCATGAAGAACTAAATTATTTCACTAAATAAAAATGTTTCATGTTGTACTTAAGCAACCAAGCAGGTGTTGGAAGTTGAACAGACAGCAGATTAAGAAACAAGGTCCCTAATGAATTGTCCAGATACTGCAGGGGTCAGGGTGAAATCTAACTAGGTACCTATAGACACGTTAATTGCTTTTCCAGTCTTCCACTCCTGTAAAACGAGTAGATGGAAAATTCAAGAATCTTTATCCTTTGCAGCTTTATGCAAAGAGTTGCTGAACGGTAATACAAGCTTGCCTATTTATCAGCAGTGTTACATGTTGTACCCATTTTAAAGACGGCAGGACTTTAACTGCAGTGCCCCAGATCACTGGAACAGTCACTTCAGTGCACATTTTTTTTCGTAAAAACTCTACAGCCCAAAGAGAGTGTTAGAAGTGCAAAACTAGAA
Organism: Pezoporus flaviventris; assembly: GCF_033815535.1. Classification (NCBI taxonomy): domain Eukaryota; kingdom Metazoa; phylum Chordata; class Aves; order Psittaciformes; family Psittacidae; genus Pezoporus; species Pezoporus flaviventris. The sequence continues at coordinate 36,393,212 of NW_026892549.1, read as the reverse complement.
TGTGACCCGATACATTCATGCTCATCTCCAAGTACTTCCCAAAATAGTGACATACCTATCAGATGTGTAAAAGAACAACTACTGTGTGCTCACTAACAGCTTGTAAGAGAATTTTTAAATATTGAGTAGAAGGAGAAACGACAGCTGACCAGGAGGCCGAGTTACTATACGTGCTTTTTAAAAAGCATCATTTTTGAACCACTTTGACAAAACCACTACTCAAGGTTAATGAAGCAAATGCAAGCTTAACATTTTACCCTAAAGAATGAACACCAAATGCAGTATTATCTGTAATGCTGCATTGCGGTATCTCTTCTGGGTTTCTGTCCAAGTCTTGGTGTGGGACTTGAACTCGTGGCTTTCTGGCCAGCTTAGAAACTGACTATGGACTCAACCATAAAGACATTCACTGTGCTTTGAATTATGCAGCAAAATACGCACTGTTATAACACAAATAATAGGAACGTTATACAAATAATCAAGGTCCTGAATAGTGCAGAAAGCCAATTTAACGACTAAGATATCCTGCATAAAGTATTCTTACTTATCTGAAAAACATTTGTGGTATTGCTGCACCAATACAAACAGATACTAAGTTACAGTGGACCAGATTCTCATTTATCCTGGTTTTACATCAAGATAACACTTAGTTTCTTCCAGCCTATTGCAGAAAAGGGACTAGATCCATTAAGCTTAAGAGTTACTAATCATGTTATTGAAATTTTATTACTAATATTAAATTTAATGCTTATTTTAAAATGTAGCAGCCCTCCTTTGAGAACTAAATATTTGTGTGGATGCATAACTAATGTGTTACCCTAGGACTTCAATTGTAGCGTGTGGCTAATAATGTTTTATTTCTAGTAAAGGTGAATATTTTGAATTCTATAGAGATTGTTATGACTACTAACAGCCACTTAAATCTAAAGGTATAATTTGGCTCTGCATCCCAGCTTCCAAGTGAAAATTACAGATAAATCTAAGGAAAGCAATTTTTACAAAGGCTACAGAGATCATAGTAGTTTATTTGGCCATGGTCTCAGAACATATATACAGGGCCCAGAGTAGCTGATAAAGAGCACACAAATTAATGCTGGTTTAGTGTGCTGTTTCTCACAACAGCTAGCATTGGCGGTTCTCATCTTTAGCCATTTTTAAAGGCTGCCCCAGAAGTGGAAGCCACAACCACACAGCGCTATTAAGAGAAAGACGCCCTGCTTCTACTGGATACCAGTGAAGTGCTAACCACTCAAAAAAATTGACGTATAGGAGCTAGGTAGGCATGGTAGCAGCAGCAGCAATGGGTTGATAATCAGTTGCTAAACTGGTAAAAAGAGAGCTTGGGCAGTTTTTCTCTTGAAACCTTCTTTGCTCTTCCTAAGTATTCTCAGGTAGAAGGAGATGGTGTCGTTTGCTTTCATTTGCATTCCTGCCTGCTTTTCAGACTCAGGCATACAAGAATGGAAAGCATTTGGGGAGCACTCAAGGGAGTCAAGCACTTGCTTTGTTCTTGGCTTTTATTACAAGTAAGTGCGAAGAATGGTGTGAACCACTGTTTGGTGGTTCTTCGCTTGGTGGACTGAAAAACGAGAGAAAAAAAAGGTGCTCTGAGTCAAACCAAGACATGAATGTTGAGCCTCAGGGGAGAGGTTCAGTAAAGTGAATGAGGCAAAAAATAATCCAAAGGTACTGCTCCAAGGTGGGAAGGTTGAAAAGTTTTTTGGGTTTGGTTTTTGGTTTTGTTTGGGGGGTGGGGGTTGTCTTGTTGTTGGAAATGTTAAATCTTTTCCGCAACAAAATACTTCATGGGTCATGCAGTTCACAGTTCCACACCATGAACCTTTCTAAATAAAATGTACTAACCTTTGAAAATTAACATCCACTGTCTTTGACTGACAATTTCCCAAAATCAGTCCAAAGATGTAAGTGGTTTCTGGTTTGCTTTTGCTTTTACTTCAAATATACAATATTTAAAAAAAAAATTAATACATGTCTCAAATTTAATTTAAAAGCTTCTTACAGTGATCCTTAGAAATATCTTTGGCTTAAGTGGTACATATAATCACTGTTTGTAATTTTACACACACACACATATATATATAAAAATATTATAATACAGCCTGATAGTCTTTCTGCTTTTGAATGTGTAGGTGTAACAAAAACGAATGCAGTAGCCCTATCCTCCAGTGTATCTGGCAAAAATTGAACTTACAAAGCCAGTTGCAGTGCTGTTAAAATTGACAGAAACCCTTAGAACAAGACAGTTGGCCAGATTCTTTGTAAGTACCTTCTATTGTGCATGGAGAAAGTGCTGACCAAAAAAAGGGAGGTGGAAAGAATTTGTACAGCTGAATACCAGGTTTCTGGCAGCGCTGAGAGTCAGAGCAGTCCCTGCTATAACCCTGATTAAAGCAGCTCTGGAGAAATCTATAGGGATAATGCATTTGTACACATGCACAAATTCACATAGTTGAATTCCTGATTTAACTGTCTTTGTTTTCTTGCTAATCCCAACCAGTACTTTTCAAGGTCTTTAGCTATGAGGATTGTAAATGCAAAGTTTTTGCATTTAGGGATGTTATGCCAGCAGGCAGCCATGAAGATCAGAGGAGTAACATTAAAACCACTTTCATGTAGAAGTTTGGTTCCTGGCTTATTAACTACAACTGTGATTAAAATTACTTCTCTTGAACAAATCTTTTAACGTTTCTTATTTCAAATTTCCTAGAAAATCTGTTTCATAACAGACTTCGTTGCATGAAGAGACACACACAACTAGAGTCTAATTACTAAATTGACAAAAGCATTAGTCTTATCCAACAGAGATTCAAATGACTTAGGTGAGAAGCTTTTCACTAAGACAGGATAAATTCAGAATAAAATTTATAACACCTTTCAAGCTTTGCAGGAAGAACTCAAAAGTACTTTCTGTCAATTCCAATTGAGCATGTAAAGTTCTGATTTTTTTACTGCAAATGATGGAATGTATTTTAAAATAGTTTTCTCTGATCTAACCCTAAAGCTATCCCACTGTAGGCCTATTTCAGTCAGCATTTCTGATTTGAATGTACCTTTGCAGTAGCTCCACTAAAATTGTTCCAGATGTTTGCATCAGTTTAATTGGAACTGCATACAAGTGCATTTTAAATTAACCAAGATTGTTAATCATAAATAAGAAAGATGGGTTAGAAAAGGGCCACAACTGAGACTGACACATTTCTTCTTTATTATATTAGAAAAATAAAGGAGATGCTTTTGTTTGGAATTGCCATATTTGCTTTCTCTTATTAATAAGGCAAAGTGTCACCGATTAATATGTAATTGAACTCTTACAATATCTAAGCTTCTTTGGTTTGCTGATGTTGCCAGTTAATTTTAAACTAGTTATTGTATCTTTCTGTAAGTTTATGGTATAATGCACTGCTGAGGTATTTTCCTTGTATTCTGATTTTTACAGTAATTCTGGTTTACTTTGCAGTGAAGGATTTGGGGGGCAATGAAAAGAAACTGTCATAGTAATCTTTAAGCATCGAAACATATGAAACATGCTGGTGGAGCTATTCAAAACAGCTTCAATTCAAGGAAATTGTGGCAAGAAATTCACATCATGCCTTCTCTTTTAATGGTACTGGTTCCTAGTTGTATCATCTGTAATAGATTCTTGTGCTGTTATAATAAGCCTAGCTGGATGTTTTCATTTATTTATGTTGCTCGGTTACAGAAAAATTACCTTTTTTTTTAACTGCAACATAATTGTATTGCCTAATGAATAAATTATATAACACATTTAATCCTGATTGATATTGCAGTAAAGCACAAATTATTCCTGCTACTAATTAATGAGCACTTCTGTATCTACAAAAGATGATTTAACTAATCCAATGTATAGATTTTCTTGAGGCTAATTGTTCAGTTTAATGAAGCAGATATCTCCCACTGAAGCAAGTGTCATGTGCCCTTACACCAAGCAGCTAAAAGAGTTATAAATCCCCTTGCACAATAACTAGTTATGAGTAAAAGCCTGTTCTGAAGTGTCTTCTGCTTGTTCAGTCTCCTTGACTTTAATGGGAATGTGCATGCAGGATAGAGCAGTTTTCCACTACGGTTTTGACTTGACATTTGATTTTTCTTTATTTGTGTTTGTTCAACTTTATGTCACATTAAGTACCAAAAGTAAAATAAATAGAATGAGGAAGCTCAGCAATGAAATAAAGTCTATCTGGAAAAACAAAACCAAAACAAAACTACAACAAAAAAACCAACAGATAGGAAGGCACTTAGGAGGGTCTGTTACAGGGAACACATGCATTATCAGCTAGCAAAACTAATCACAATAAAATCCTGTTGTATACACAATATCTGTGGCTCTTTCACATTTACAGCTACCGACAAATTTAGGAGGAAAGAAATCCATTAGTAAAACAAAATATAGCAGAGCAATTGAATACAAACTAAAAGTTGCAGACAGACCTGATATCAGGTCTATTGATGTGTGGGATAGGATAAGTTAAAGACAGCTGATACTGAATTGTAAGGACATGGTAGATTGGGGTAGATGCATTCATCCATGAACAGCCGGGCAAACATGAGATGAAAAGAGCAGTTACATGCTTCGTCACTTTTTGCTTCTTGTCTCCTACTGGAGTGCCAGATCATCCCCATCCAAATGTTGCTTATGACATTCAGTTTTTTTTCTAGATCTTAGTCCAAATCCCAGATACTGGGAAAATAAAAAACAAACCCACAAAAATAAATTGCAACTCTTCTTGTTCCTCCCCCCCAAAAAAAAACAAACAAAACACCCAAAACAAGTAAGCAGACTAATTTGAAATAGGGCATCATGCCTGGAAAAGTGGCAAGTTAGAAATTTGATGTTACCAAATTAGTGATAAATCATAACAGTTATGTTTGGAGGATTCCCTGTTGTATCTTTCCCTCTCATCTCATAAAGATATTGCCACATAACTTCTCATCTGTGGCACCATCATTAGCAACAGCATTAATAAGAAGGGAATATATTGAAACCCATGGATTTTTCCTCTTACATCAGATTCATAATTCAGGGCATTTATACTTTCTAATTTGTTGTTGGATGCATTTTTATTTAGATTCATTGCTCCTAATCTTTTTAAAGCATTCCCAGGTACGTTTGAAAGACATTTCTGTAACTATGAAATGTAACGCTGGCTAAAAACTTGCCATGTACTGCATTATCAAACTCTCTATCAAAACCTGCCCCTCTAGGACTTTTTATTATTATGTTTTATTATTTACCATGAACTCACTCAAACTGGACTGAGTAATGGGGGTGAACCTTTCCTGTTAGATTTTAATAGCAGCTTCTGTTTCTCCCTGACTATCTTCACAAGTCCATTTAGAAGGGATTGAACTGAATTCAGGAATAAGAAGAGTATTCTTTAAATGAAAAACAAAAATTTTATTCCTCTAACTCTCAAGCAGTATTTCCTGAGTTAAACCAGAAAAGGTATTTATTTAGCCAACTTATATGTGAGACCTTATATTTGAAACTTATACTTGCCAACACAGAGACACAATCTCATTCTCAATCCCTTTTTGAGGTCTAGTGCACTGAAACATTATTATTATATACCTTAACCTTGGCCGTATCTCTGATCTTTTCTATTTTCCCGTTCACATTACGCAACATCAAGGTAAACAAACACCAAATATTCTGTGACAGCCAGAGGATTAATGTTTCCATGTCACATGAAAAATTACATAAAAAGCAAGCAGATTACTACCTAATTGTATGTTTCATAATATGGCAACATTGCCAATATATTTGTGCCTGGGTTATGTATGAGGCGTCTGATTCTCACAAGTTATTTCTATGTCTATGCCAAGGAACACATCCACACTAGAGGAAAGTTTTTCTAAGTTTTTGCTTCAGTGTGTGGATGGGCATAGCCAAGCATGAGGAGCATGAAGGAACTAGAAATAAAGCACATGTGTATTTTCCTGATATTTTGGGAGGCTGGCTCATAATATCAAAGAATGAAGCACTGGTTTTGCAAGTGGGATACACTGGTATGTTATTTGGCTCATCAGCCCTCTATGCTATTGGAGGGAGAAGTCTGACAGCTTTCAGCGCATTTAAACTAACATGGAAAGGGCTTCAGGACCAACTCTTCATAAACGCAACCAGAAGCATAAAGAGGAGGAACTGTAGCACATCCTCTACTATAGTTTGCTTGGTACCTCCTGCCACCCAAGAATCTCTGCCAGTTTTTGCATATTACGCTGGCTTATCTGACTCCTCTCAACCAGATGGAAAAAAATGGCAGAAATATTCTCCCCAAATGTTAATGATATTCCCTGGTTATCCAGCAGTAGCTTTCAAGACATACAATCCTTGCCTTTCTCTCAAGTGTAAAGTCAAGATCTTTCTTAAATTTGTGTGCTTCCATTAATGGATTCTCTCTTTTTTCCTCTCTCTCCCCTTTTGATTATAGATCATTAATAAATGATTAAAACTAGATAAAGAGTTTGACATTAAACAACTAGAGCAGTTGAAGGCATTTTTAATAAACAGCCATGACAGATTTTCTCTTTCAACACCTTAGAAGACCTTGGAAAGTAAGCCACAAACTTGTGGCAACCTAAGCACAATTAAACTCAGAAATGCAAAATCTAACTTTATTTCCAAAAGCTTTTACTTAGTGGGAAGTTAACCTAATGCATTTTCTCAATAACAGCTGATGAATTTTGATAATCACATACTGCATCTGTAGTGCTTTCCCTCTCATCTGTGCATTGTTACATGAGATAGTTTGCTTTTGCTATAATATATAGCTTAGCCCTGACAAATCTGTGTACCTTCTTCATCCTGAGTAACAGCACTCTTGCATCATAGTTCAGCTTCCCCCAAAACTTGGCATATGATACAGTAAACTGAGATACCACAGTGTTAATGAAAGATTTGAGCTGTGCCAGCCCTGATGGTTACAACTGACTTAGTAGAACAACACAGGTCAGTAGGCTGGATCCTTTGCAGAGTTTAGACTATTTTCATTCAATTCAGAAAGCCATTTTCACCTACGAGAGCTAAAGAGCTGACCCTTTTCTATTTAGATGTACTATTAACAGATTTTCAATGCAACCTGGCAATGTCACTTTTCTCTAGAAAAATACACATTTCCCATGTCCTCTGTTACATTCAAATAACCATATTGCAGTGGGTGAATTGCTTGTAAATAGCACTTTAGGGTGGGCGTGAGAAAATGGGTTCCAGGCTGTTGTGCCATACTGTTTCCTTGAAAACAGCTTTTCAGTATCCATGGGTAGCAAACTTCACCTTTCAGATCCCAATGGCTTCACAGCCAGTGACTCTTCATAAAAGAAGTGGCAGGAGAGTTATTCCTATGGTTCACTCCCTGTCATTGCTTTCCTTACAATTATGCATACATTGCACTTTGGAACTGTGCTGCTTTTCCTACAACTTCTCCTATATGTTTGCTGCTCCCATATTACTTTCTTTTCTGTATATCGCCCATTTTCCCTTAGCAGGACCACAGGTATTCCTCCCATGGCCTCAATATTATCTTCGCTAAATTATAAAATTTAAATTCTTGGCCAATCATATAATGCTTAAATTACCTAACAAGGGTCATTTGGGAGACATTCAGAAATGTTTTGAATATTTGCTTATCCCCAAGTTCAGCATTAGTGGACATTACTTTCAGTCACAAAAGTTGTTTTCCCTTCCCTTCTCCCATCTATTCTTCCCTGAACCTGCAGTAATAGTGTCAGCAGTTTCCGTGCTTTAGCTCAGTTTTCATTATATTTGATTTTTGAGACAAGTGGAAAACAGGAGAGTAGAAAGAGTTTTATTTAAAATATGTAAGACATGATCTTTTCAGTGAGCCACTATTTTCTTTTACAGCTACTGCCGTGAAGTATACTTCTATGCATAAAAATAAATTTAATACAGAGAATTACTGCAGCACTTATAAATGTTTAATGAAACTTTAGAAACCTCTTTCCTCTTTTATGTATTTGAGCTCATGTTTGATGAAGTACAAAACTAGAGTTCTTTCAGTGATCTTGTCACACTCTAACTAGGATTAGGTATAAAAACACAGCAAATTTTCAAGTAAAAAACCCATCTGTTTCTGGGAAATGTCAGGGGCAGGAAAGGAATGTTACAGTTTTGTTTTGAAGTATTCTCTTCTCTACAACTTCAGTGCCTTAAAACATAGTGACACAAAAGATAAGATCAGTCTTGGTACCTCCCCCAGATTTTTTTCATGCATTTCCTTATTTACCCTGGGAACAGCTTTTCAGACAGAGGTTGTTCTGCGGGCAGAACTGGGGGGGGGGGGAGAAGAAAGAAAGTGTTTTGACAGGTTATCAAAGGGTGATGTATTTGGCATTCTTAACTGAAGTCTTCACTTTGAAGAAAGGCAGCATGAGCAGGTGGGGTTTCCTGCACTGCTTCAAACACAAGGGATACAAATTAAAATAGGTCAAAATACGCATGCTACTCACATCTGCATATGCTAGAAGTTTGTTTTTTCAAGTGAACATCTAGTCTCCATCCTCCACTGCCCTTTCTTAAGGATTACTAGGACGACAACCTAGTTACAGCCAGCTGAGTAAAACAAGCTCTGTTCTGCCTATGCTAAGTGTTACCTAAGATATTGTTCTCTGTGGGTGGAAATAACAGCTGTATTTTCTGGGAACTGTACAGCAAATTACATACAGATGAAAGCGTTTGGGTCCCTAGCTGTGTCAAGACCCAAATCAATTAGTGATTGTGTCATCCACATGCTTAAAATGAATGTTGGGCAGAAAATTGAGAAATCGCCAATGCAACTTTTCTTTGCTATCTATGGTGACACACTAGCTGATTTTTCCATTCAGGCATTAATTAGCATTACCTTAGCACATAAAGTAAGGAGATAAAGGCAAGAGAAATAACAGAGTCCCGATGTTCCTTCAGGATAAGAAATTCAACCTTTTAACCAATGAAATATGTATAAAAGTCTTTGAACATTGTAACCTTCCCCTTGTGACATGATCACAACTGCATTTGATCCTTTGCTGCTTTTTCCAGTCATCAAACCATTCAGAAAATTAGTCAGAACTAATCTCATTTAGCAGTGGGGAAGCTAAGTGGATTTCTAGAAGGTCACAGTACCCAGCACTGCCCCCTCGTCATCCTACCTCAGAACTGCGAAACTCAAAACATCTTCACAACAGAGGCATAACCCAACATCCTATTTCAAGCATGTGCGCATTGTGCAGCGCACCAGGGAAATTCTATGCTTTACACGTCTTCATTATCTATTTTTGGATCTTTGTATGATTACTGCAAAGACCTCACTGTTTTTCCTTGTTAAATATTTGTTTATGCAACCTTCCCCCTGTAGGCAACTGGATTCACGTGATCCTTACTTTATAAGGAATTTCAGTCCCATATGTTGCCCCTGGCACTTTTTGCTGCTCTACTGGCACCTCTGCTGCTTGCTCATTAACTCAAGTGACAATTAAATCATAGAAAAACAACTCTTAAACTGTAATAGAAATCTCTCTGAGCCTGAGGCTAAAGCAACCACGACCCCTTGTAGGCTGTATTTAAAAGTTAGACTGCATCTGACTACATATTGACAATGATAATATAAATTCCTAAATTTCATCAGAATTTCAAGAGTGACTTCCCACAACTCAAGAGAAGCAGGTTTTGCATCAAAGAATTGCTTTGATGTTAACAGAAGTGCAAAACCTTCAAGATTAATTAGAGCTCAAAGTATAAATGCAACAACGGGAATTCCCTTCCCTTCTGTTCTTTCCCAGTGGAGAGGGGGAATTCCCTTCTCCGTCTGTCTTCTCTCTGTGCAGGGAGGGAATCCCTTTGCTATTCTTACTCGTGATGACGGTTCTTTTCTCTTCCCTAAGAGAAAGGGGAAGCTCTTTTTTTCCACTTGTTTCCCCTTTTCCCATAAGAGGGTCGAGGACTCCCCTTTCTTCCCATCATCTCTCTCCCAGAGGTGAAGAGGGGTTCCTTTGCCTGCTAGTTTCTGCAGACACTCACTTTACCAGTTTTCTGCTTTAATATTTCAGGACAGGAAATGCTTTTTTTCCTCCCACTTTTTTATTTTTTTTTAACCTCTCTGAGTACAGATTTTATCCTACAAAAAATGAAACCAGACACCCACTGCCAATTTGGTTACTGGCAACTGTGATCTAAATATAACTGCATCCACTTAGTACTGCTCTCTCTACTTTTAAGTGCTAATTAATAATTAATACCGGGAATGGGACTTAAAAACAAAGCAGAAAAACAGAATCCATATTTCATTAAAGGGATTTCTCTTTAGTCTAAAGAAGACCCTCTATAGCTTTTAGGGCAAGAATTTAGCTTTATGCTCTAGAACTGACTGGGATACTCTGCCCCTCTCCAGAATTACTGAATACTGTGAACTAGCAAATTACATCGAGCTCACTTGAACGGAGGGCGATGGCATAAAGAAACCACCACTAATGTACAGATCATATATTATTATATTTATTATATTATATCACAATTATATTAATTGCATAAAATTGTATAAAATTATATAACAAATATCCATTTCAGTTGTGCGCCACTGAAGCAAGCTTTGTGTTTCCCTTCACAGGGTGATGAGTTTCACCTGTGTGATTAAAAACAAAGAATAATGGACAGAGATGTGAACTTGGATCATTTACTATAGTACTTGTTGTTGGGTTTTAATAATTTAGAATATTGCAGATCATAGAGGTAACTGTTCTGTGATACCTTTAGTAAAAAATAATGAGGTATTATTAATGTGAAACCTGATTGTAATGTATGTCCTGGGCTAATCTCTCTTTGTTAGGCTGCATCCAGTAGATTCTCCCTGTTCTCCGTGCCAAAATTTAAGTGAGCTGCTAAAAAACTGGTAAACTTGCAACATAGAGTGCATTTTCTCTGGTTTTAAATTAAAAGCTTTTGTGTGTGTGTGTGTGTGTTCTTCTGGCTGATTTTTGATATCAAGGGCACAGTCAACAAATTTTAAAGGGGGATTTCTAAAAACTGTAGTAATAATTAACAGTAAAAGAAGTAATTAAGGAAACTAATTTAAAACCCACAGAACACCAGCAGTAAAACCAAGCCTTTTCTCCTCAAAGCTTTCTTTCCCTGATTCACTGTTTCTGTAGCCATGGAAAAGACTGTGACACTAATGAAAATATCATTAGTATTTTACTCTAAATTTTATGGGAAAGATAGTCTCTTAGGAGCAAATCCCTGTTTAAATAAAATTAGAAGGCTCTTGATTCCATCCACTTTCTGCCCAGATTAGTTGATTAGGGTTTCTGGTCTCACAGATGGAAGCACCACTAGTGTCACAAACCCCTGGCTATACAGTCCTTATCCTTTAAGAACTTTTAACAGAAACAAACAAAATTTTGTTTGTAACAATGCCATCTTCAGATATGATGACATCAGCGACTCATTGGTCTTATCTTTAGGACAGTGTTGTACAAGATTTATCACAAATAAGGTAAGAGCAGGTTGATGAAACAGGTAGAGTGAGTGTAATCAGACTATTTTGAGCATTCTCATACACCATGTTTTAATTATATTTTGTGAATGTAAATAGAAACAAATCTTGCACTGTCAAAACCCAGCATCCTCTATGCAAACAAAAGATCGGTCAATCAGCCAGGTTCAGGGAAACCAGTAATCTTAATCTCAAACCTTGACAGCAAGCACCACCAAAGAACTGAGAATAAGAAAGGAGCCAGGTATGTCTGAGTGGTACCTTTTCCTCTGGCAGCTTACTAATTTTGACTTTCACAGCCTCAATTCCCCACTTGAGACAGAATTTAATATGAGATCTCCAATACGTTTTTAGCAACTGTGTCAACTGCTCTCAGCTGAAGTTAAGGCTCAAATTATTTCATTTGAGTAGGGTAGCCATCTGAGTCAATGTGTTACAAGTTAGGATTTTGCAGTGAAAAAAATGGACAATTATCTTTCACTGTGCTGTTACCTTCACATTTGTGAGATCTCAAGCACTTTCGTAGTTGGAACAGTATCACTTAAGTGGTACACTATGCTTCTCTACCATAAGTGATTATAATGAAATCATACTACTGAGCATTTAATGTAATAATTTTAATTTGGCTTAGTAGTTCTATTTTTGAAAATTAGAAGAATCCCAAAAGTTATTTGTTTGGGCATTCCATTTACTGCTAAGATGGCTTTGAAAGGCTTTTATTTAAAGGAACATTCATATTTCTTTTGGTGTTAAGTCCTCTTTTCAACTGCTGCCTCCAGCTCTCAAAACTGAGCAAAATCAACAATCGTTCTTTTTTTTCTGGTGCTTCATACAGTGAAGGAAGGGTGAAAATAAGTGAAGGTCACATGGATGTTACGATACTAGGGAAACTCTGGTTATACTTGTGCAAATATTGTACATGCAAATATTGTACATGCAAATATGCCATAAATTTTCAGGTTGGTTGTTTAGCAAAGTCAGTATCATCGCCAGCTCTCTAAGGGCTGCTGAACTACCCCTAATGCTTTGATTTATTAACAAATATTGTTAATGAAAAAGGTAGTCTCAGCTACAAACTAATTTGCTATGCATGAGTTTGCTCCTTAGAATCATAGAATCAACTAGATTGGAAAAGACCTTTAAGATCATGAAGTGCAACTGTTACCCTAGGTCTGCCAAGTCCACCACCTAAAGGCCTCATCTGCATGAACACTTAAAGTGACAATGACTCTACAACTTCCCTGTGCAGCTTGTTCCAATGCCTGATCATCCTTTTGGCAAACAAATTTTTTCCCCAATATCCAGTGTAAACCTCCACTGGCACAGCTTAAGGCTGTTACCTCTTGTCCTATCACTTTTTACTTGGGAGAAGAGATTGGCCCCCACCTCGCTCTATCCACCTTTCAGGCAGTTGTAAAGAACAATAAGGTCCTCCTGAGCCTTCTCTTCTCCAGACTAAATAACCCCAGTGCCCTCAGCCATTCCTCATAAGACTTGTGCTCCAGACCCTTCAGCAGCTTTGTCACACCAGTATTCAAGGTGCGGCTTCACCAGTGTCAAGTACAGGGGGATGATCACTTCCCTGGCCCTGCTGGCCAGACTATTTCTGATAGAAGTCGGGACGCTACTGGCCTTATTGGCTACCTGTGCACACTGCTGGCCCATGCTCAGCTGGCTGTCAGTTAGCACCCCCAGGTCCTTTTCCACCAGGCAGCTAATCATATCCTTCTAATCATATGTTTATCTATTCAAATTTTCTTACAAAAAAACGTTTTGGTAACTGATATAGGTACATACGACAGGGCATTTAACTCTCTGATGACCATCCTCAACTCTGCCTTAGAGAACAGCTCTACGAGGCCTGTATCAATGTAAATTAGCAGAATATTAATATTTTATAAAAAATATTAGGTTTTTTTTTTAATTACTAGTCAACTGTTCTTAAATTACTTGAATAGTATGTTAAGAAGGGCTGAATTAAAGGTACAGTATCTTCAGAGATCGTAGAACCTTTGGGTTGGAAGGGACCTTAAGATCATTTAGTTCCAACCCCCCTGCCGTGCACACCTTCCACTAGACCAGGTTGCTCAGTGCTCCATCGAGCCTGGCCTTGAACACTGCCAGGGATGAGGCAACCACAGCTTCTCAGGAAAACCTGTTCCAGTGCCTCACCCCTTCCAAAATAAAGAATTTCTTCCTTATGCAATAGGTGTATCAGATGAATGTAAGATGTAAATATCTTAGATTACAGAATAAGGGAATTCCACATTATATTCTTGCTGTTAAGACCAGAAGGTAAGCTGCACCTGTAATAATGCATGAGGAGTGAATGCTCCTCACTCATAAGTTCTAGTTACGCTCTTCTGCCTTGAAGATCAGCTACTAACCCCAATTTTCTGGTACGCAAAAATACAAACCCAGAAGGAGAGCTACTTTTAGGCTGCATTCTGTTTCTACAGTTAGGACTTTGCTACCTCCAAAGTATCATGCATACCCTAAGGAACTAATCTCCCGGTCCAGAAATCACATGCTAACGCAAAAACCGGCCAGGAGAAGGGAGCAAAGGGAAGAGAAACCACAGCAGGTGTGCAGACCACACTGGCTTCAGGCGAGGTTCCAGAGCTGCAGGAGCCGGCACTCTCACTACAGACTAACAGAAGCCCTGGTTCCCGTGGCAACACTGCCCTCCAGGACTCCTTGCATGCCTCATTCCCTTCTGGACAGTGTATCTCAAGATCTGTACCGATATAGGCAGCTGAGGTGCACAGCGGAGGACACATTTCAGATAAATGTGTACAGCTCTGCAGGTGTGTAACTGGCCAAACTGAGCTTCTCATCTTACCTTGGAAGCTGTATAAAATAGGTAGCAATGGAATTGAGAAGTATGGGTATAAACTTAGATGTATTTGTGTCCTGACTTCATGCTTAACCCTATTTATTGCTGAGTACTCTGAAAAGCTTGTGTTCTGAAACCTCTTTTTACATGTTCTCCATCAGGGACTGTAGCAATAAGACAAGTGTTAATGGGTTTAAACTTACACAGGCAAAGTTCAGGTTAGATATGAGGAAGAAGTTCTTTACTGTGAGGGTGGTGAGGCACTGGAACAGGTTGCTGTTGTGGTTTAAACCCTAGCCAGACAGCTTGTTCACTCACTCCCAGTGAGTGGTGCTGGGCTGAGAGCAATCGAGGCCCCCCTACCCCACCCCCCCCCCCCCCCCCGCACAAATCACCACCGCTACCACCAACGACAACAATGATAAGAGAAAATAACAAGGGAAGAGAACACAATACCACCGGCCAAGAAACCACCCAGAAGCCTGTGTCCTTCCAGGTAACTCCCAGTTACCCCCCACCCTGGGCATGACGTGCTGTGGTATGGAATACCTCTTTGGCTAGCCTGGGTCAGGCGTCCCATCTCTGCTTCTTCCCGGCTTCCCCTCCTCCCTGGCAGAGCATGAGCCTCATGAAGTCCTTGGTCAGGGTAAACATCACTTAGCAACAACCGAAAACATCGGTATCACCAGCACTGTTCCCAGGCTGGAAGTCAAAACACAGCACTGCACCAGCTACCACAAAGGAGAAACATGACTGCTACTGCTGAACCCAGGACAGTTGCCCAAAGTGGTAAATGTTCCACCCTGTCAGTGTTCAAGGCCAGGTTGGACAGAGCCTTGGGCGATGTGGTCTAGAGTGAGGCATCCCTGCCCATGGCAGGGGGGTTGGAACTGAATGATCTTAAGGTCCTTTCAAACCCAAGCCATTCTGTGAATGTGCTTAAATATGTCTATCTGCATGTACATTAGCGAGGTAAATAGTAATTTACTTGGTGATACAGAATTTAAAAAAGAAAGCTAAATACCCTTTGAAAAGGGAGATGGACTGCAGGCAACAGCATGCTGTGAATTTTTATCTCCACACACACACACACTTTGTTTTTAAATCCAGTGTCTGCAAATTATGTTTTATGCACAGTCTTGTTTCTTTGCTTACTGAGTGCAGATACATGATAAATACAGCATTCCTGGATCCACAATAGCTAATACATGTGTAAGGTTTTACTGTCAAGAAGCCAGAGAAAAACATTTCATTTATTATCTTTGACAATATATAGGACCAATAAAAACACTCCTCTCGCACCCAATTTCCAATAAATTTTTTCATTAGAGTTGTTATAATCACATTACTCAGATTATAATTAGCATTACTTATTTCACATATAAAATGTATGTTTGAATGAGTTATGTTAAACAGAAGAATGTGCTTCATTTTGATGAACTTGGAAGATAGTGAGTGAGATGATCAAGACAGATTTCATGTGCTCAATTGGATTCTCACAGCTAAGTGGAAATCCCACATTATACTCTTGATTCATTGTGAACAGATAATCTTTCCATATCTCTGACAAGGAGTATTTTAATTCATTGCCTCCTTTCAATTGATGGTTCCTATCTGTGACAAATTCATGTAAAAATATTCAGAATGTTATGTATGTTACTACATTATACTACATTTACATGGGAGGAATTGTAGCTTTTACTGAACAATTTTTTTTTCACAACATAGAGGCAGAAACATTACACTGGCTAAAAAAAGAGAAAGGTTGTAACACTTTTGCTGATATTTAAAAGTTTGTCCAGCCTATCATGAAAGATTTATTAATAGGAGGAGTGATAATACCATGTCAAAACTTTGCACATAGGAAAATTCTCTAGGCAATGTATGTATTTTTGTTATACTTCTTTGTAATGGTCTCTGATGGTTGGCTCTGCTTATCAAGAGGCACCAAAACAAAAACGGGTATTATCAGCACAGCATTAGTGAGCCCTCTGTACCAACATTATTCAAGAATTTCTCATGTACTCCATCATGGTATTTCTTTAGACATTCATTGTGTCTGATATCTTGAGCTAGAAATTAGATGCCTAATCTCTAATGAAAAGTAATAGTCTATGGATGCCATAGATTTTAAGTACCAGCCTTTGCTGGTACTTACACATACTGGAATGTAGTTAATTGTAACTTGATTAAATAGTAATAAGTTCAAAAGCAAGAGCTTCCGCAGTTAGATTTTTAACCTGGCTTACCCATCCAAATTTCCTTCAACCCTTTGATATTTCTTAACACTCAGTAAGATAAAATTTAGATAATCAAGTATCCTTACCATCAGTATCAGTTTCAGCAATTTCAGCTGCTGTAACCAAAATGTTCTCAAATTGTGTAGCCAACAATATCCTAGCCTGTCTCCCCGTACCACTAGAAAGTATTCAGCTCTACTAATACCTGATATCAAAGAGGAGTTTGTTCTTAAAAATCAAGATATAAAACACATAGCCTGACTGCCCAATAAAATAAGAAGCACCATAAAAGCTTCATTTTATTATGCATCATTTAATCTAAGGAGTCATGGGCCTATTTCCTTTAAAAATAAATAACAGTGCTTATGGATAATGACACTGAGTTCAAGCCACTGCACTTGAAAATCTGGATGAAATGGATCTGCAGGAACAGAGAAATCTTTAACTTATGTTGCACAGGCCATCAAGTAATCACCAGATTGTAAGAAAAATGTGCTACTACCATCCTGACCAGATGTAAAGCAATGAGCTAGAAGCAAATGCTCCAATTTTCCATGACTATTCTCCTAAGCTAGATGACCACCCAGTTAGTCTATAAAACTATTAAGGATCTGACAAAATTAATTCTTATGCTTTCCAATAGTCCTGTCCCTAAGAAATCTTTGTAGGCTGAAAAACTCTTCTAAAATTTCACTTAGACTAGGGTTCAATGGCAGAGTAGAATTGGAGCTAGTGTTTCGCATTCAACTTTCAGCTGCCACTCTTAAAATTTTCTTGGATAGTTTTATCTCTGATACAGCCAAACACTACCAAGAAAAGCTTCACCTAGAAATAAAGTGATAAATATTGTCTCTGTACATAGGTATGCCTCATATGTAAATAACATATACACCTATATATAAAAAACAAAAGAGGCTGTGATTTTAATAACCTTATTTATTAGAGAATATTACCTTCTCTATCACAATCTTGAATTCAGAACAGATCTGGGTCATGGAAGTTAAATAGAGAACACTAAGGTTAGGGAGAGTACTGAAGTTATGCAGCCTCCTGAGCCTCATACCTCAAAAACAGTTATGAGATTCATATGTGTGGCTTCAGCTTTGTGATCTGTGAATGCACATCCACCAGTCACCCCTTCTGACCATGACATCAGTGATGGCATCTTTAGCTAGATATCAAAGCTTGCTTTTCAGTGAGATGCATTTCTCACTTTAGACTCTATATCAGCAAGTTCTGTAAAAATGACATATTTCAAACATAAGCAGAACAAATACAGAAATGTAGTGCATTTAGAGAAACGGCATCAGCATAAAGGAAAAAACCTTGGACTTTGTGTCACTACTTTGTGTGCTGTAAACTGTACCCAATTTAGGGGGTCTATAGCCCTTGAATTGCACTTCCCCCCAAACAGACCATTAAGTCATTTATTCTTATTTATTATTCTAATACCTTCTTGCCCAGACTTCCTACAATGAAGCTTACAGTGGATAGGGGACCACAGTCTCCCACTCATGCTCTGTAACTGGCCAACCATACATGTCACAGATGCTTTGATGATGCTTTGGCTGGATCAGGAAGTTTGACCGCGGACAAGGATTTACTAAAAGTCAAGTATAAAAGAGTAATGTATGTTGACCCAAACCAGTAAGAGATGAGTATTATTCAAAACTGGAAAGCAGCAGACAGTCTCATAATCAGATAGATTAACTGAGCTTCAGTAGAGCTTCCTAACATTTGTGCTGTCATACTGTAGCTGACTACAGTACCAAGGAAACATTTATTTTTAAAAATTAAATGAATCTAGTACTTTTTACAGTTTACTTTCACATATTTTACATCTGTGATAAGTACCATGAAGTATCACCTCAGCTGAAAAGACAGAATGTCCCCTTGATACGCTGATAGACAGAACAGGTTACTTTGCATTCACTCCTATTGGCTCCTGGGAATATTACTCACAAGTGTGCCTCATTACATTAGGAGGAGCCTCATACAATTCTAGTTTTAAAGCATATTACTATGAAGAGATCAGGAGCCACATTCTGCTCTTATTTATACTCTGCAGTTCCTTTTGGTGCTAAGTTCATATCAGAGTCAGAGTGAGCTCCATTTCTCTTGTTAAGGTAAATCAAACATTTTTAGCGAGTTTCATAATGACACATGCTAATCCCTCTGTGGAAGCTTTTCTCTCTGGAAAGATTTTAAGTGTGTTTATTAGAAAGACCATATTTATATCTTCAGGGAAGCCTGTATATAAAAGGGAAAAACCTTGTAGGGCAGATGTTGTAATTGGCTAAAAGATAGAAACTGTGCTTTGTTTTATGCAAACTAGAGCGTGAATATTTATCATGTAACTAGGATTTAAAGGAGCAGGATGAAAGAATAAAAGGGTAAAATCTGAACACCTCTTTATGCCCCAGTACTACATTACGAAAGCATTGAGAATGTATGAACTCACTATTCCCCCAATAAATTTTATTCCTGCTGGTCAATGATAGCTTTTAAGAGTTTATCCAGAAGCTGGTTCAGCAAGCAATATTTAAACTTATTATTCAATAGCACATACCAACATTTCACATATGTTAAACGTCGTGAAACTGTACTTTGTCTGGTATAACTAATTAATCACATTCATTCAGCTAGCATGGCCTGCAGGAAAGCAGTGGCTCTGCTGTTGGAACATCAGGCATACATAAATAAAATGCAAAATTCTAGCATGTCACTAATGTGTTCTCCAAATAACCTAGTGTTGCATCTCTTGCTGTTGGAACCTTCACTCTTGGAAACAGTAATGACCTATCAAACCCCAAAGCCCTGGAAATTTAATTCCTTGTTATAATTTAACTTAATAGGACACCCAAGGTAACTTTCTGAATTTCATCTATCATTTTCCAGATATGCTAGACATGCCTATTTGTAATGGCTAGAAACAGACAGCTTTCCTACATTTGTGGTCTGGAGTCTCCAAATGGCCTGTCACAGCATGTTTAGGCTCAAGTTCTGAGATCTTATGTTATCTTCTAGAGGCTATTTTGGGATGGGGGAAGACTGGAGACAAAGCAAAGTAAAAAGAAGTATTTGCCACAAAATCAGCCCATAGACATCAACACGGTTTTGCAGAATTCAAGCCACCTTTCACTTCAATGAAAAAAAAAAAGTGAAATATGGGGTTCTCAGAGTCTACATGATCTGAGACACTAAGGCCCACACAGCCACCACTAGCACAAGGCGAATTTCATGTTTAGCCAGTTAAACTTTAACACCAATCAGCATAATATATTGATCACTGTAAACTATATACAGCTCTGTAGCTTCGTATCTAGGTCAGAAATGCCCCTCTCAAACTTCATATTGCTGTTCCAGGTTTTTTCTTCATCAGTGAGACAGAGGGAAAGGAGATTGGGTTTATTATTGTCATCATTCATCATACCCTAGCTGTGTAGGCAGTTGATGCTTTTATTTCTCTAGTAATGTAAGCAAAGAAAAATATTGTGTTTCTGCTTTTGATTTGCCCACAGGTAAAATACAAAGGGCCAAACTGACACTCAACATTTAAGTCATAGTTGTATTCAAAGAGAGCTTACAGCGGCAATGACAGCACTCAAAATCACAGCACTCATGATAACTGAATAAGCAGTTTTGGGAGCACTAGGTTATCCAAATGTCATTATTTGGTATATCAATGTATCTCATTATCTCTCATGTACTACTTCAGTTAGACACAAAACAACTGCAGAACATGTAGTTTTAATACATGAACAGTGCAAACAGTTCATGTAATGGGCACACTATTCCTTATTTCAGAAATTTTAAACTCTTCTATCAAAATGTCTTACTGATTTTTCAGTATGGAAGTCTCTTCTGATATTGTTATGATATAGCATGCAACATAAGATTCCCTGCTGCCTCCCCTCACCCCAAATGTCAATGCTAAGGAAATTAAGTTTGCTATCAGTATGCTTTAGCATGATGCTGACTAATGGTTTGGTTTTCTTGGGTGGCATATAGCTAAAATTTTTCACAGAACTACTTGTTCAGGAGCCAGGTATGCGACACTGACAAAAACTGAAATGATAGCATTAAGTTTAGCAGTCAGGAATATCTCAGTGAATGAAAAGAATATTTATGATATATATATTCCCTGTGTTATATTTTACAATGTGCTAAGTAGAGATTAATGGGTGGAGACAGACATTCTCAGTATTTATATTTCAATAAAGACATCATAAAGTCACTTTGGTTTCTAATAAAAAATCATAAATAGTAGAGTAGTAACATAGATTACAGCAAAATAACTTTTAGTGGCCTGCAAGGTTATGTTGACAGTGTGCATTCAAGTCAGCAACATACACATCAGAGCATGTATCATAGTAGCATGGTTGTTGACGATTTTTAATCATACACCAAGCAGTGAAATGGGTATTATGGATAAACAGAGCAGGACCAAGTTATACAACATTCGTATGCAAATCTATACTGCAGCTATTTATATTAGAATTCTTCTACAGAGGGTCAAGGCTTCCAAGCTCCACCAGTTCAGCAGGTACCACTCAGAAGCAAATAAAAAGAAACAAAGATGCAATAAGAAGGAACTATATGAAACAGGACAAGTAATGCACTGATTTCCAAGTTTCTCGGTTTTTCAAAATGTCAAACAAAAGATCTTTCATTTAGTCCAATTTCTTTTCTGTGATTATCAGCTTTAGTCCCATCATTATGATTATCTTGCAGAAAATTTCAGAATACTTGATAAGCGTCACAGAAATTAGATTATTCTGTCAGTGTACATTAGAAATAGGTCTTCGAGCAGACAAAGCCTTTGGGGAAAAAAAGGAATATATACCACTGATTGTAAACTACTTTGGCCTTTGACATATTTTAATTAACTGAGTTGGACAGATGAGGGAGCTGTATTCCATAATTTAAAGCTGGACAGTGCTTTCAACATAGAGTATATTTATAGAAGAAGTGCGAAGGACCATTACTCCATAGGAATTGACTGCATTAGAGAGAAGTAGATTGTTCTTTCCAATTTCAGCAACATATGTTTATTTCTAACATCACCCTTCAGTTCTGTGAGCCTGGGCAAGAACAGAAAAGGGTAGATTTCTGCCAGTTGGCCACTATTCCTTCACTTGTTTCTGAAAGGACACTATGGCCAGTCACATTGGGAAGAAAATGCGCAGAACAGGAAGAAGACATACTCATACTCCATAGGACACTAATCTAGAACTTAAAGCCAAACTGTAGTTATCTATGGAATGACCACTACAAAGCGTGTTATGAGCTCACCTTTGCTTGAGGTAATGGATGCCCTCTAGATTATCTTCTCACAGGTATACATTTGCATTTTTTACTTGCCCCCAAACCCTATGGATACCTAAAATTATTCATTTGTAGGTTCTAAAATAAATAACTGAAGTTGCATTCATTAAAACAGATTATTATTTCTCACCTGCTCAAATACTAATTTCTCTTTGTAAACAACAAAATGGAAGTATTTGCTAGATGTCCAATGAAAGTTCCATAAAAGCTTACTTAATACTATAATAGAAAGGGGATTTTGGCTGATTATAGGTTCACACCACACACTCCATTTTGAACAGATAACCATGTGCCATATACCTCATATCAGATGCTATTTTCAGTCCAAGTCAGTCTGCTCTTACCCTTCTGTTTACTCAGGGAGTAGCAGCTAAGCTATTCCATCAATAAAAGCTGCAGCTACTTAGCCAAAACACTCATCTTGAACTGCCCATAGTAGACATATATATATACACACACACATATATATGACTCAATATTGCAGACTGCCTGTTCTTTTCTGACATTGTTCCTCTTCTATTATGCCCTCAAGACCCACAGTCCTACACAGCTAAGAAGTTTGATCCTCTTTTCCTTACACTCAGTGAACCTACCAGTTTGGGATTTTGTTTTAAGACATCTGAAGAGAAAAAGGACAATCTCTTGAGCATGTATGAAACCCAGTTGGCATCCATAATACTCAGAACATGCACTGATTTTTTTTCCCTCTCCAAGTAAAAAAAAAAAAAAACACAGAAAAAAATTGTTAATAGTCTAGCTAGGTGACAAATGCAATTTTTTGTGTCTTTTTTCCCTTTAATTTGTGTTTGCTACCTGAGTACTCAGGTCATATTGCAGACCATTACTGAGGGAAAAACTTCAAAGGGAAAATCAGGTGCTTACATCATTGTGAGTTAGCACAATCTATACATTTTTTTACTCAAATATTTTTCTTCTTCACACTGATTTTTTCCATTGTATTTAAAAATATGAGCTTTTGAAATGCTGTCTCAAGGGAGCCTTAACCCTTGAATCACAGCCTTTAAGCTTACCCAATTTAAAAAAAAAATCTCAGTGCACACAAGGGGAAAATTAAATAATTCAGAACATTTGATATAATACAAAAATTCTCATAATACAGAAGTCAAACAGCACCTAGGTGCCTTATACTGACACTCAAACATGTAGGAATGCTATTCTGCCTATAACTATCTGGACCCATGCATAGTCAAAGTGTCCTAAAGGATTCCTTCAAAAATCATAGTCATGGGTCACTGAAAGGTTTCTATTTCTTCTCATTCGCAGCCTATACACATCCCTGAGTTCAAGTAAAAATCTTAACAATTACAGCAGATGCCATCTGAACTCCCTTACCCTCTTGTTAATAGTCTTTATTCTAGCATTCAGTTCTGTATCTACATAGTACAGACAAACCTGAGAAGTTACACAGCAAACCACAAACCCGATTTTAAAGTGGCCTTAGGCTGCATTTTCCATCTTATTTACCTTTCTTTGAATCATTTCAATAATCCAATATGATTCCAAGTAGATGTTTTCTGCATTTATGCTTTATTTTCATTATTATTTCACTTGCCTTTTAAATGTGAATAAATACAACAGAATGCGATTCAGAGAAAAAATAGCGATCTCATGAGTTCCCTCTGCTGTCTTTCCCTCATATAGTTATGTTCATCTTTAAAAACTTTTCCCAAAACAAAGCTAAATCTTCCAAACTGCAGATTCTATCTATTAATTCTTGTCTTTTTGGACATAAAGACCAGTTTATTCCTTTTTGTTGTTTCATCATAGTTCACATATGTAAACAATTAATTGGGTTTCCCATTACTTCTCTACATTAACAAACTCCATTCGCTATTTCTTCAGAAGTCATACTTGTCCACCCTAATTATCTTTAACCTCTCTCAACTCAACTATCTTCAGCTGATCCGCATCTTTCTTGAAGTACCTGAATTTGAACACTGCTTCCCACAGCAGATGCACAACATTGCAAGAGACACCCTAAAAGCCCTTCACAGGGTAGTCAGATCTCCACATGTTTTACAATGATGCTCCTGCTTACTATGCAATGCTCTGTAGTCACTCTTTCAACAGCTGCTCAACCGTACTTGGGTATAGGTCTCTGTACTTGTCTCTGCTGAACTGCACCTTATTTTGTCAGACCATTTTACCTAATTTTGACAGGTTATTTTTCAGTTCTAATCCTGGCATTCTGCAACCCCTACCAGCCTGGTACCATCTGCAAATTGAAGTGGACCTTTCAAATCATTAATGACTAAAGTTGGATTATTCATGTATTATTAACCATAAGGCATTTTAACTTCTACTCTGACTAGTTAAGGGAACTTTATGCATATAACCAAACTTCTCCCCTGTAATTAATTTGAAAATTAGTGTCATTTTCAATGGCTTTGAGGTTGTGTGAATTCTAATGTTCTATTGCAGATAAAAAAGCTTCATGTGGACAGAATCTATCATAATGAGGTCTTATTTCCCCTTCTTCAGCCTTTGGATGCTAGGATCAAATGACAGCTTAGCCAAGTTTCCACTTAATTGGACATTAATCAGAATTTGTGAGATTTGGTAATTTTCCTCTGTACTTATACATGCACCTCTTGAGTTTCCAAATGATTTGCATACATACTTCCCTCCCTAAGACAATAAATGTGTTTTCTAGAATAAACTCCCAATGACAAGTGATTTCACAAGTTTTAGGCATTTTTTTCTATGTGCATTTTATTTTATTTAAATGTTTCTTGTTTATATATGAATTTCAGTTGGTTTTCATTATTTATTATTCAGCCTTGATGTAAATGGTCAGTCTCTTAAATGGCATAGCTCTTAGCTGTGTGACTTAATGGCTGCAACTTTGAAAACAGGCAAGTAATGAATAACCAGTAGTGAATGTTGATGAATGGAAACCTGCTGAATCATTGCATAAATATTCCACATTTGAGACATATGTGGGAATTCCTAAGGGCTAGCTATTCTTGGAGCATTGCTACAAACAAATGTATTTTAGTTAACAACTGAAAAAACTCAAACCCAGAGGTACAGTATTATGACTGAGCCATCCAATTCAGGGTTTGAAATCATACTTGCAAATAGGAACCTTCTGTCAGCTTCTCCTAGCTCTAAAACATATCACCTGTGCTATTAACATTAAAAAACTTAATATACAAGTATTGTATCTGCTTTAGTAAATGAACAAGTAGTTAAGAAAAATTGAATAATTTAGAAAGATTCATCAATGTGTCATTTATCTGAAGCATACTACTTCCAGCCTTCATTTCTTATGGAAGTTAAAATACCTCTAGATAGCAGAATCAAAATCTGGTCCATTAAGTCAGACAATTCAAAGATTAACATGGTTATTTACTACTTAGTTATCCATATGGCACCTTATTAGGAACAAGTGGCCAGTGTGAAAAAAAGAAATCAATATAAAGTGCCCCAGTAAGAAGGCCTAAATTTTAAATGTACTTTTCTCATTACTCATAGGAGATAATTTTAAAATGAATATTCATAGAATCATAGAAACATATTTTCGCGTTCCAGATATAATAATGAATGTCACATCTTTTTTTTTCTCCTACACCTTAGCTTACAACTGCACACTTCAGTGAGAGCGACAAAACCCTTGTTAACTTTTACAGGTACAGGAACAGACCCACTTTTTGTTTTTTGCAAATGTCAGGCCAACTAGAGGAAAAAAAAAAAATCCCACAAAACAGCTACCTCAGAATATTCTTGGGCATGTATAAAATAAATACCAGAAGAAGTGATTTTTGAATGGGGATTAAGTTGTAATTTTTGTCGCATGATAAACTTATTTTATGTCCTGTACAATACAGCTGAGCTAAATATTTTGTATTTCAATCTTTTCTGATAGACAGATAAGTGACATCTATGGACAGATGTTTACTGAGCAAAACGTCAAAGCTGTTCTGAAAAATAGCGAGGCTTACCTCCTAGTTTCATACCCAGAAAAAAAAAAAAATAGAACAGATATAACAGAAAAGTGAACTCTTCCTCTTTTCTACAACCCTGCTCCAGTGGCTCAGTCATTCAAAAATTAACCAAATAAAAAGCCACAGTTTGAAAGGATTTTCAAAGTTCTCAAGTCCAGACCTTGCTGATGTGGGTGCCACTCCACACACTTACTGGCTGTTTGCTTTATCTTGGTTTAGATTTCTTAAGTAATGGGAAATTCATTCCAAAAGCTGTTAATTCTGTGATCTAGCAGGTGTCAAAGAACACTTCTAGGTATGGGCCCTGCTGAAATAAAGTGGTGGGAAAGGAACATCCTAGAGCATGAGGGTTGTGAAAAGCAATTAGAATAAAAAGTGAAAAAAATATACTGGATGTTGGAAACAGAAAGTTATACCAGAAAGAATTAAGACTAATTAAATAGTCTCATAAACAAACATGATCTGTATAAACTGTAAAATCCCCTAAGGGAGAACCTACACATTGGAAATAAGAAAGCTGTTATCTATGAAATCTTTGTTAAATATGAAATTCAGCAGAAAGTTTCAGGTATTCAGGAATACTAAAGCATATAACCTATAGCCACATTTCTTGTCTATTGGAACAGAAACTTTATAGAGTGCTGCAGGCAGCATGGTGGAGAGGAGGAAGGGGTTAAATTCAGTTGGCCTGATTTCTCTTTGATCCAGGGATGAGCAGTTATCATTGTCCTGTTATGCAACTTCAGTCTTACAAATGAAGAGATGACCCAAAGCAAAGTAGGAATTGTTATTTTTCAGCAAATAGTACTTTGAGTTTCCTTATTATGAGGTTGATTAATTGAGAAAGTGTTCAAAGTTTTGCTCAATAAAAAAAAAACCTACCTCCACAGTTGAGTACTTCTTGATATTCAATGCAAATTAGTATGTTTTTTTCTTAAAACTTAAAATTTCAGTGATGTGTGAAATCTTGTTTTAAATAAAAAACAGACTTTATGACTACATTTTCTCATCAAATACAACAAGAATGCAACTGTATGCCTGCATGTTATTTTTACAGTATATATGTTTGGCTCCATTGAAACCAGATCTAAATGTACAATATGGCTCTAAGAGGTAGCAGAGAGATATAAATGTTAATTGAAAATCAACAAATACATGTATTAAGATTACATAATAATTTTGCATGGATAATATATTTCATTATTGTAGTAATATCTGCCAAAACACTGCTTTCACTGCACATTATATTAGTTATTCTAGAGATAAAGGCATCCTTAAACAATTTTAAAAGGGCTTTGTTGGAAAATTCCAAGTAGGATTATGTGAGCATCATGGGGCAGAGGGAAGACTGGCTCAAAGATTAGTTGTTAGTTCAAATGGCTTTTGGGAAGCTGGTGATGAAAAGGATGTGCTTGTCTAACAGTCTAGATCATTCAGCTTGTTAACGTGACAATTATCCAATGAACAGCAATCCCCAGGGAAAACAAAATAAACTGTATTGTGTCTGTAGTAAGTATTTGGAGCTTGTCTCAGAACAAGGACAAAAGATCAGTGAGGATTATGAACACTCCCTGGCCCTTAAAATTGTATGACAGTTAAAGAAAGGTGATCTGCTACTCTTAGGTACATAGCACTAGTGCATTGCTTAATCTTCTTAACATAGAATGACTTTGTTCCTGCAGTACTGGACAGCTCTAATTCTACATCTGTACCAGCCCCTGGAGGGAGGATCACTATTGTTCTCAGAGGAAAGAAAGTAAAATCTAAAATATTACAAAATAACACTGACATTTTTACAAATTAAGGGATACTTTCCTTCTTTCTTTTGTTTATTTTCCTGTACTGGTTTCAGCTGTAAGTTAATTTTTCTCCTTCCTAGTAGCTGGTGCAGTGCTGTGTTTTCAACTTTAGTCTGAACAATGCTGATAACACACCAATGTTTTAGTTGTTGCTATGTAATGCTTACCCTGATCAAAGACTTTTCACTCTCATGCTCTGCCAGTGAGGAGGGGCACAAGAAGCCAGGAGGAAGCAGAGACAGGACACCTCACCCAAACTAGCCAAAGGGGTATTCCATACCACAGTACATCATGCCCAGTATATAAACTGGGGAGAGTTACCCAGAAGGGCAGATCACTGCTCGGATTGGACTGGGCATCAGTCAGCAGGTGGTGAGCTCAGAAATAGATTGCATTGTGCATCACTTATTGTGAGCTCAGAAATACGATTGTATTGGGCATCGCTTATGTTTTCTGAGCTTTCATTTTTTTCTCTTATTGTTTCCTATTATAATTATTGGTATTCTTTCTATTATCACTATATTTTACTCTGTTTTAGTTACTGGACTGTTCTTATCTCAACCAATGGGATTTACATTCTTTCAATTCTCTCCACCCAGAGGAGAGGAGGGAGGGTGTGAGCAAGCGACTGCATGGTGCTGAGTTACCAGCTGGGTCTAAACCACATTTCCCTTCCCTTTTCTCTATTAGAGAAATAGAGAAACTTGGATTTTTTTTTATATTTTTAAGAGGCTTTTTATCTATACTTTGAAATGGAGAGAGTATTTTCACATTAAACACTTTGCTAGGAAAAAAAGGGGAACAAATGCTGATAACTTTAAACTGGTGTAATTTAGTTTAACTTGGAGGCTGAGGTAGAGCCAGTTCTCATCAGTTGCCTTCATGATGTGTGCTTCAGAAAAATCTTGATTTCTGACATGTACTCGAGCTATAGTTTGTCTAGAATTAGCATGTATCACAACATCGAATATTGCAGAATAAGCTTCAGCAATTTATTATATCCTTAGCACAGTTTCCCATTGATCTTGGAGTGAGCAAAATATATTTAGTGAGACACAGAAGGCACTGAAAACAACTACTGCTAACTAAATGTACTGCAATTGCATGTGTAAGTTTATAGCACATGTTCAAACTCATTCTTAAGAGCCTAATTTCAGTACTGTAAAGGCCTGTGTTAACATTTTCATCCAATAATAGCACAGTATTTTGTATTTAAAGCACATGACACTACTTACCCACTGGTAGCATTTTTTAAAATTGAATAGGAACACAGACATGTTTCAAAGGCAGAAAAATCACTATCTGCAAGACAGCTTGAAACAATAAAATGCTGTTCAGATGCTAGGACAAATGAGTACACAGTCAGGCTAGGAAAGGTCAGATGTAGTTAGAATACAGTCTACAAATCATAGTTTGTTTCTTTAAGGTCTGATGTGTTTGACTCAAATATTTGACTGGATTGTTAGCATTACTGCAAATGCAGGAACATACCGTTGTTTAAATAACCAAGGAAGGTGAACAGCCCATTTTCTCATATATTTTCCTGATTTATGTTATTATCCTAGACTTTCTGGTGCATTTTCTTAACAGGGCAATTTTTTCAGATCTCAAATCTAAAAACATATTCAAAGCACTTGAGCACATAATTTTTTTCCTTACATAAGGCAGCAATATTGTTCCAGTGAAAGCATATATTCTTGCATCCTTGTATGTTTAAAGAATGGAGTGACTTTCTACCCTGTTTGACCTACAGTTTTTTACCTAGTTTATACAGAAACGTGAAATAGCAAACTTTTAAATCAAGCAAAGAAACCCCCAAGAAAAAAGTATATAAGAAATGTCAAAGGCAAGTCTATTGACAGTTATATTACAGAAGGCTGAAGTTTTCCACTGGGGGCTTCAAGTACAAATACCAGTGACATGAACACAGTTTCTTACTCTATTTTTGAGAACTTATTTTCTATCATAAAAAGGAATAGTTTGACCATCTTTGCAGCAAGTCTGATACAGCGTAATTGTGAACTTGAGGTTGTCATATGTTACACTCCAGTTCTCCTATTGAAGGCATAATCCTTTTAAGAGAATTACCATGATATTCCATAATTCAGTGAATTAAAATCCATGGTATATTTTAGAAAACTTAACTCTTAAGGGTGATGGCTTCACAAGTACAGAAAGGAGTTCACTTTGTAACTCCTGTAAAGGTTAGGAAATATGTGACTTTTTTACTGAACAGAAAGTTATTTGTGGTAAACTTTGAGTGAAATGCAGAAGGAAAAGTTTAACTTTAATAAAGATATATTCAATTTAAAACCACAAAACCAATTCACAAACAAGACAAGTATTCTACAGAAATTATCTCAAATCTGCTTGTAAAGTTACTACAACGGAAACAAATTCAATAACCCATTTATAACTAACTTGTTGCTCTTCCTGCAATCTCTATAAACCTACAAGACCACAGTTGGAAGCTCATATTATCCTTGATTTGTATAATCCTACCGATTCCTCCACAATTAATTCCTATTTTACATGAGTAAAACAAAAGAATTAATCAGAAGAATCAAGGTCTTCACTGTTCATATAACAAAGACCATTTTTGACCATTAGATCCTTTAGGGATCTGAAAGGGATTATTTTCAGCTTCCCCTTGCTCCCAGTACCTGTTCCCACATTAGTGAAAATACTCACTTTACAGATGGGAAACCAAGGTTCCCGATTTCTGCCTTGCCTAACCAAAAGAAAGCCCTGTATATGGTATTCAGTGCTCGTGAATATCTTAACTCCTGTTACTAGTTGTTCTGCAATGATTTTTGTCTTGTTTCATTTTTCATCTTGCTCAAAACCTTCACCCACATTTTCTTTCAGAAGCACCAACAGCTTTCCATCTCTTACTCTACATAAAAGAGCCCTCCACAGGGATCTCCCTGATATAAGAACCTTGCAGGATACCTACGCTGTTTTCTTCACTAACTGAACTACATTTTTCCCAAGAACACTTCCATTGGATTTTTGT
>NW_026892549.1:33350000-33357500 GCF_033815535.1 Pezoporus flaviventris | reverse complement strand
GGAACTCTTTTGTAGACCCTAGGAATCAAAATTTGTGAATGTCTGAAAACTGAGAACTATTGCAGTTCAAAACAGTGTCTGAATGGATCCTTGTGTTAAGTAATGACATCACTGCTATCAGTGGTGCTGCACGTACAAGCAAGGGAAGAGGTTTCTTCTCTCCCCCCCTCCGCTTCGTTAAAAAGACAATATGAACACAGCCAAGGAGAACCATGAAGTGTATTTGCCTGCCTCCTGTCTCTGTGGTGTTAGTGCAGAGGTGTGTATTCCTACCAAGTTTTTGTAATGACACTGCTGTATTTAAGGAAAAATGAAAAACCATGTTTTTTATTGAAAACTGCCTGTGGGTGTTTTGATTGTTGAAGGGCTAGCCTTTGGCACCATAAGCTTGCAAGGGTACAGTACAACTCAGCAATCCAGCCTCTCTATTCAGCCTGTGTTAGAACAAGCATATTTAGAGAAGCATCATGGCATACTCAAAGAAATGTGCTCTTTATACATATAAACCATAATTTTCAGTTACAAATTAAAATTATGTATTTCATTATATATACATATCTTTTTTATGTCATGTGTGACTAAAGCATAATTATCAGAAGTGGTGTGAAAACAAACAAATTAGCAAGTGATTGCTAATACTTTTTCAGATGTTCCAATTTTTATTGTGACAATGCTATATTCAGAAAGACTTTCTCAGACAACAGTGCTTACTCTGACCTCCTGTAATTTATCAGAGCTGATAACCAAGCTGTTACACAGCATGATGTGGACATTTTGATATTCTGACTTCATCTCTGAATCCTGATAAATTCCATTTACTTCCAGTAGAGGAAAACTCCACTTTACCAAAACCAATAAGAAGTTGCTTCATGTTCAGTACCACAACAAGACAAGTTAACCTCTGAAATTTGAAAATTAGTTCTCAAAAAATGTGAAAGGTACTAATAAAGATGGATTTGATGGATAAAAATGCATAGAATATAGGATCTGGTTCATTTATTAAATACTCATAATCGTGCTTAAGAGAAAGCAGCCATGTTTTCAGCCCGTTCCTCTGCATGAGCTTGCTAACATCTCTAACAGCAGAAGACATTCGCAAATATACAAGAAAATGGGCATTGTTTTTAATTGTGTATTGGCATGCAAAATGTATATATAGGAGAAAACTTGCTCTAAAGGCTTCTCTAAGGAGAACAGTATAGAGCAAAGTAGTAAAACCCTGTGTTATGTGTTCATCTGAATAATGCTATGTTAGGAAAATAAATTTAAGTTTTGGTCCCAGCTAGAATAGAGCACACTACAGATGTACCATATGATACATAAAACCTTGTTTTATATTCCTAAAAGAAGGGGTAGGGGGGAAACTGTGGGTTGTTTTTTTCACAACTTATGCTACTGAGCCCAGCTTATTAAAGGTGTTTCAGTTGTCTATGGATTGAGTAGGCCATGTTAGTCTGTTTCCTGGTTAACATTAACAACTTTGCAGTTAACACAGACTAAAACCCAGAGAATAGATGCTTGGTTTAAGTGAGATCAATCTCTTGAAAGTCTGCATAAATTAGACCTCCATTTTTAGAGTCTTGTCTGAGAGTACCCTGCAATAAAGGGTGGTAATTAGTTGTTTTTGAGAATGAAGATGTGAATGATCTTTTGACTAGTTTTGAACATAACCCAGCAAAAATAGTAGTTATATCTAATCTGATATTTTGACCTGTATGAAATCTATATTAAAGCTTGAAATCCAGTTGTCATCTATATAGCTTTTCTTCTTTATGGAGGGGACAGTTGCTCTTCCAAATGAATCTCTGCTGCCAAAGTTTGGACCATGATGTCACTTAAGATGGCTCTGGTGGATGCATGACAATCGATGGATTTGGTTCTGTCCCAAATACCATAGAAGGAATAACAGAATAAGATATTTAGGATCTGTCTTAACAACAGAAGTACACACTCCAGAATGTCAATATTAACTCCCTAACAAATGCGTTTCTTCTAAGATGTTAAACAGTGAATGAAGGAAGCTGAGATAAGCTTTGCTATCCATCCCAACCAGAGGGAAAAGCATTTGCAAAAGGAAGGAGCAGGCATCTGAACTGCAGCTGAGGTGGCTGTCAAGATCCTGAAGCTAATTCCATGTTCATATATGCTAGAATTACTACTTTGAAATTAATTATTTTATCTTGCACTTCTGTCAAGGTACTTGCAGTTTTGCAGGTATCAGTTTTTATGAACTAGGAACACCTTACAGAGTAAACTGAAAATGACTCGTCTTTAAAAAAAAAAATTAAATTTAGTCCTTCATATCTTCCCACCTAAAAAAACTCCAAGCCATTCTTCTTTTCTTCTCTGTCACGAAAGAACAACCATCAAAAACTTCTGATAGAAAATCTTTATTCAGAATCTTCCCTTAGTTCTTTCTTCCCTTAAGAAGAATTCAATATTCAAATATTCAAATATTCAAATATGTTGTTTGTCCTCATCAGGGATTAGAAAAGAGTTACCTTCATGCTAGAAGGAGTTCTTAATTTTAACTGTACTCTGATAATATTCTGCTGCAATATTTTAGTAATTTTTAAGAATCTAGAAAGATGTCCTGGTTGTGAAAGCCTAGCAGTGACTCACAGTATTATAAAAGTTCTTTCCTCACCATTGAAAGACAGACAAAAACATTTACTTCCATTCCCTCTATTTTGGCCTTTTTTCCTTTTTAGTGAGGTAGGATTTTTTTCTTTCTGTGTATACCATTGGCAGCTATCTGTGAAGGTAGGAATGGAAGTGGGTCAGGGTGTGATTTCATTGTAGAGCTGTTTTGAGCTGCTTTAGAGGAAATTTCTCCTATCTACAAATTTCCTCTGATCTTATCTGCGTTGGGGTGTTTTTAACAGCATTGGTTAGATGATTATGTTGCAGTATTTTAGAGGTGTTAAGGGTTTGTTTAGTGCTTGTAGATTGATGGCTAATGGGTTTTGTTGGGCTGTTTAAATGGAAGTTTCCCACAATCTGATACTAAAATGGAGGCTTTGAGTGAAGCTTTTATCACTCTTTCACCAGTCTCATCAAGAACTTCCCTTTACTCACTGGAAATGGAATTTCATGCTGTGTATTTCTAATCCAACCATTACATCAATCAGCAATCTAGTAGAAGTTTGTGGTTCTAACAAAAAAAGCATTTCACATGCTGTGAAGTGGTTTCCTAGTCTGGCATTTATGTCTGTCCCAGACGACTATGGAAACTACTTAAGCTGGAACTTGCCTCCGATTTACTATGCTCAACTTTTATAACTTGATATTGAACACGTTTTCACAGCTGGTTCTCAATGCCTTTCCCTCAATTAGAGAGATTATATGCAGGATGTGTTTGACAAGTGGGCAATGTCCAAGTCCATGTTCCTTGTGTGGCATTAAAATTCCAGAGTAAACAAATCAGCAATGAATGAAAATTGCCAATCCCAGCAAAAAGGAATACATGCTTGTTGTACAGCACATTTGTGTTGTCAGCAAATCTCAATGCACTTGGCAAGGAAGTCCCTGCCCATTTAAAAATGAGGAAAATGAGGTACTAAGATGTGAATTGTCTTAATATAACAGGCTACAATTACAACCCAGTCTCCTGTTTGAAGTAACATTAGACAACATTATCTCCCTTTTAAAAAGAAGAAAAAATATTCAATTACATATGGTAGTCATTTCTTCACAAATAGAAGAAAACACCATAACCTCAAGATATATTTGTGAACTTCCCAGTTATTATTTGAACGTTGTAACTGTGGAAGAAATGGGACGTTTCAAGAAGTGATACTGACATGTAATAGGCACTGATCTTCCATTTGCTAATGGGACAGCACCCTAGCCTGTAGACAGGTAGGGAGCATTCTCATCATGTCGTTGCCATATTATACTGAAATTCTGTCTAGATATGTGTTCCTTGTAGTACTTTGTGAAAAAAGTAGTAGTAAGTGTCAATTCTGGTGCCAGTTCTGTGAAAAAGCAGTCATGTCACCTCTGATTCTTAGCCAGATTCAAAGTTTGATTCCTACTTGAAGTGAAAAGTGGACACTGAGAAGTAGCAGCTGCGTTTCAGCAATGCCTCAAGAAACTGGAATTTAGCTAAGACATCAGAACAAATCTGATCTGCTTTGGTGGTAGACCAAGAGCAATGCTAATAAAGCCATTTTGCAAATATTCTTCAATTGACTTGTTGGTTAAAATTTTAAAAATGTAGTGAAGAAGGGTTTAATGACCCACATGCTCATTGCATATTGCACCTTTTTTGATTTAAAGATCCTTGGTGTTAATTTGGTTTGATGTTTTAACAATTTGCAGTTATGCAGTTGTTTGGAAGATGATGTCTGTTCATTATTATTTCTATAGGGAAAATAGTCATACATATAAGTCTTATTCAGGTTTTAACCAGGACTTTGATATTGGAGGACAAGAGTATGTCACAGTTAAAGGTTAATTTGTTTCTGGTTTTATGATTTTGGTTTTCTCTTTGTTTGGGTTTTGTTATTTTAGTTTGCTTTTGTGTTTTGTTTGGTTTTTGGTTTTTGTGTTTTTTTATAAGATATGGGGAATTGGTGAGGGTTGTTTTGTATGTTTGGTGTTTTTTTTTAATCGCATAAAGTATATTTTGAATGTAGAATGTGGGATTGAACTAACTTTCAGTTCCAGTATTGATCAGGAGTTTGATGTACATAACTGCTAATTCAGTGTGGTGGTCAGCATTCATAATGCAAAGTGCAATTTGTAATTGTTTTTTCAGGATCAGGTCACAGATTTATCGGTGCAGCCTCAGTTATTCTATCAGTTTCAAGAAGAAAGGAAAAAAAAACTAAATCAAAACAGCTTTATAAAAATATTATGAGATTTTGTTAAGATTAAAAGGCAAAGTTTTGGACAACTTTTTTTTCCCCTTAAGCTTTTAGTAACCCCTGCCTCACATACTGACAGGGACTTCAGTGCTTCTGCATTTTTTTCTTCAAAAGTTTTATCTCTCCTTCTTTCAGAAGAGTAATTTTTGAGGCAGTCATGACAGCTCTGTCATTTCACTCACACCTCTAAATTTCTCTTTCTGTTGTCAGTCAGCAGACAGCAGTCACAGTATCTTGATGATCGTGATTGATGGCAAAATATGTGAGAATTGTAAAAAGGGCATTGAACGTTATGTCTAAAACAATCATTTTATGCTTTTATTTTTGTAAGTACAATACAAAGGTAGAAAAGCACCTGTTCGTTTGTAGGCCTTATATTTTTTTTTTGCATTATATAGAATGGTGTAGATATACCTACAGATATATCTATAAATATTTTTTTATCATGAGCCTAAATACTGAAAGTTGTTTGCACATTTAGTTACAGTTCAGTATATATGATATTTTGCCAATGTTTTACCGTTTTTCAAATTTCCTTTTAAATGACTAATTTCCCATCAAACTCCAAGGCTTAAATGACAAGAAAGGAGCTGAAAGCAATAGCAAAAAGAGTCTGAGTCATATTTCCTAGAAAGAGCTTTATATGTTTTTGTAAAGTAAAACACATCAATTATATTGTAAGCAAATAAACATGTATTTGGGGAAGGAGAAATGGCCATTGGTCTTTCATGTCAACACAATTTCTATACAGAATCGGGTAGAAAACATCAAAGAAAGCATATTTTTTCAATCCCATGCATGAAATTTATTAAAAATTATTTTTAGGAAAAAAGAAACCAAGCTCTCTGGGCTTTAGTGCTGTACAGTGGCCATGGATTTTTCCATTTATATGAAGTAATCACTTGTCGAACTTTGAAAACCAGCTTCTTTCAGTAGCTGGTGTGCACACCTGTTAAACAGAAATATTTGAGGCCAAATAAGTATCAGTTACACTTCACTACTACTATGTTGTCCATACTGATGGCTATAGTCTTGTTTTTTTACAGGCATCTATATCAGTATCTATCTTCTACAATTTTTGACTGCTGTATGAGGCAAAAGGGCTATATTTCTGTGTATGATGATTAGTTGTATGAGAGTTTAGTTATTTATATTTTAAATGCTTACAAGTGGCATAACTATGAAGGCAAATTGTTTAATATGAGTACAATCATACCTCGAAAAAAGAAGTCTTGCTCAGCATGTAACTTATTCTGAGCAGGGAGCTGATTAAAAGTTGTATCTGCAGAAGATCTCTTAGTCATACAAGCTGTGTGTTCAGAAGGAAGACGATTCTAGGGGTGATATTCTAGCAGCTATACTGGCAAACCCTTTTATATCTGGGTCATGTATCAGGAGAGCTGTCATGTTACCCACCAGTGTGCAGTAATTATTAAATGTGGGTCTTGTGAAGGCTGGTGCTGTGAAGGGAGGCACCTTCTAGATGATAGCTGGTAGCATTTATGGTCTAGGATTTTCAGAGGGCTCAGAGATATTTACCTACTCCTTTAGGGATGAGAAGTGAAGATACTAGCAGATTCCAGTAAATTTTTTGAGGAATGCTGCTAAGTAAAGGTGTAAAGATTCATCTTTTTTTTTTTATTTGGAATAGGTCTTAAAAGTGTCTCTGGCCACAAATTTAAAACATGCTCTAGTGTTGCTCAGAAGTAACTTGAAAAACTTGACTTTGCCATTTATTTGTAATGAACATTGTGCACAGCTTCAGCACGGGGCATAGATTCCCTGTGCTGTAGTGGGAATGGGTTGTAGCAGTTACTTTGTCTCTTTGTGGCATAATCTTTCCTGGAGCCTTTTCTGCTTTCAGTCCCTATTCTGGCTGAAAATTGAGGAGTTTTTGAAACTTGAGAGGTTAGAGAATAGGTTTATCTGCAAGACAATATAAAAGTGTATTTACTTTTAAGAGTGCGTGTGCATCCCATCTGTGTTGGGCTGGGCTATAACACGGGGCCTGAATTGTGTATGTTCCAGGCTACAAGATGTGCGACTCCAGGAAAATCTTACTGTTTTCAGTTTCTTAGCTTCTTAGCTTGGGACCAGTTGCAGAAATGCAAAACAATGTGCTCTTCAAGGTACCTTGTTTTTATAAACAACTCCTGTATTTCTTTGGAAACCGCAAGGTAGCATTTCACTTCATAATAAAGCAGTCAAAGTCAAGAAATGCTAACATTACTAATGACACACATACTGTTAAAAAAAAAAATAATTGAGTGAATACAAAAGGTGACTCTAAGATACATGAATCACTGAAAGTTCTGAGGCACACAGATTTCTCACAAAGTTGTTTGAAGACATGAGCAGAAGGAGGGGGGGAAGGAGATTTGGTTTTATATCGCTATTTGATATTTTATTGAAATTGTAAAAATCTGGTTTGATGATCGTTTTTGAACATGGAATCACGGGAAATATTTTGTGTTCCCTGGGAGCTCAGGCGATGTATTTATTTCAAGTTTTATTAAATGAGTTATAAATTTTCCTAGCAATTTACTCATAGCTCAAGAGGTTTAATTTGCATGTGTTGCCTTTTACAATATGCTTTTCGTAATGTTGCAGATGCTTCTTCCCTAGCTTC